>NW_027468870.1:3658801-3681301 GCF_046254945.1 Alosa pseudoharengus
AGGAGAGGAGGAGGAGAGGAGAGGAGGAGGAGAGGAGGAGGAGAGGAGGAGGAGAGGAGAGGAGGAGAGGAGGAGGAGGAGATGGAGGAGGAAAGGAGGAGAGGAGAGGAGAGGAGGAGGAGAGGAGAGGAGGAGGAGAGGAGGAGGAGAGGAGGAGAGGAGGAGGAAAGGAGGAGGAGAGGAGGAGAGGAGGAGGAAAGGAGGAGGAGGAGAGGAAGAGGAGAGGAGGAAAGGAGGAGGAAAGGAGAGGAGGAACTGGGAGGATATATGGGCGGCTACTTTACACTCAGACGTTCTAGTTCTAGTGGACACAGTGTAAAGTTCCACTCAGACGTTCTAGTTCTAGTGGACAAAGTGTAAAGTTCTAGTTCTAGTGGACACAGTGTAAAGTTCCACTCAGACCTTCTAGTTCTAGTGGACACAGTGTAAAGTTCCACTCAGACATTCTAGTTCTAGTGGACACAGTGTAAAGTTCCACTCAGTTCTAGTGGACACAGTGTAAAGTTCTAGTTCTAGTGGACACAGTGTAAAGTTCCACTCAGACGTTCTAGTTCTAGTGGACACAGTGTAAAGTTCTAGTTCTAGTGGACACAGTGTAAAGTTCCACTCAGACGTTCTAGTTCTAGTGGACACAGTGTAAAGTTCCACACTACTCTACTCCTCATCTCTCTCCTTCTTCCTTCTGTGGATCTCTAGTCTGGTGCCGCCCCAATCTCACCCATCTTCATTCACTTTCTTCTCTCTCTCCCTCTTCCTATCCTCATCTCCTTCTCTCCCTCCCTCCCTCCCTCTTTCTCTCTCTCTCTCTCTCCCTCTTCCTATCCTCATCTCTCTCTCTCTCTATCTCTCTCTCTCTCTCTCACACACGTAATAAACTCACAGGGCTACTGCATACACATACACCAGCTCAACAACATGAGTGCACACAAACAAACTTAACTTTGACTTGAAAGAATTGTGAATAAGCTTTAAGCTTTTTTCCATGATGGGGTGAAACAAACATGTACTTCTCTCCCTTGAGGGCCACTGGCCCCTCATTGAACAGAATAAAGCCTGGATCCTGATCTTGCATCGTCCTGAATGAGTCTTAAGATGGTAGTAAAAATATACTATCAGACTTAATTAGATGTCAGGGACATAACCATCACATCCATAATGACTGGGTGTGTGTGTGTGTGTGTGTGTGTGTGTGTGTGTGTGTGTGTGTGTGTGTGTGTGTGTGTGTGTGTGTGTGTGTGTGTGTGTGTGTGTGTGTGTGTGTGTATGTATGTATGTGTGTATGTGTGTGTGTATATTTATGTGTGTGTGTGTGTGTGTGTGTGTGTGTGTGATTTTAAAGTTGCAGAGGACAAGTGGAAAAGTGACCGCATATAACCCACAATGAATACGTGTACACACAACAAGTGTACACACAAAAGAAGCTGTGTGTGTGTGTGTGTGTGTGTGTGTGTGTGTGTGTGTGTGTGTGTGTGTGATAGGCAGAGTCTGTATGCAAGGGTGGATGACAGCAGTGGGAGGTAGAGAGAATTAGGGATGAATAATTACACACCTGAGAGACAACAGGAGGAACGACAAACACTGATGAGGAGAGAGAGAGAGAGAGAGAGAGAGAGAGAGAGTTAGAGAGAGAGAGTTAGAGAGAGAGAGAGGTTAGAGAGAGAGTGAGTTAGAGAGAGAGAGAGAGTTAGAGAGAGAGAGTTAGAGAGAGAGTGAGTTAGAGAGAGAGAGAGAGTTAGAGAGAGAGAGTTAGAGAGAGAGTGAGTTAGAGAGAGAGAGAGAGTTAGAGAGAGAGAGCTAGAGAGAGAGAGAGAGAGAGAGAGAGTTAGAGAGAGAGAGAGAGAGAGAGAGAGTTAGAGAGAGAGAGAGTTAAAGAGAGAGAGAGAGATAGAGTTAGAGAGAGAGAGAGTTAGAGAGAGAGAGAGTTAGAGAGAGAGAGAGAGAGTTAGAGAGAGAGAGAGTTAGAGAGAGAGAGTTAGAGAGAGAGAGAGTTAGAGAGAGAGAGAGAGTTAGAGAGAGAGAGTTAGAGAGAGAGAGTTAGAGAGAGAGAGAGTTAGAGAGAGAGAGAGAGTTAGAAAGAGAGAGTTAGAGAGAGAGAGAGTTAGAGAGAGAGAGAGTTAGAGAGAGAGAGTTAGAGAGAGAGAGAGTTAGAGAGAGAGAGAGAGAGAGAGAGAGTTAGAGAGAGAGAGAGAGAGAGAGAGTTAGAGAGAGAGTTAGAGAGAGAGAGAGTTAGAGAGAGAGTTAGAGAGAGAGAGTTAGAGAGAGAGAGAGAGAGAGTTAGAGAGAGAGAGAGTTAGAGAGAGAGAGAGAGTTAGAGAGAGAGAGTTAAAGAGAGAGAGAGAGAGAGTTAGAAAGAGAGAGTTAGAGAGAGAGAGAGTTAGAGAGAGAGAGTTAGAGAGAGAGAGAGAGAGAGAGAGTTAGAGAGAGAGAGTTAGAGAGACAGAGAGAGTTATAGAGAGAGAGAGAGAGTTAGAGAGAGAGAGAGAGAGAGAGAGAGAGAGTTAGAGAGAGAGAGTTAGAGAGAGAGAGAGAGAGAGAGAGAGAGAGAGAGTTAGAGAGAGAGAGAGAGAGAGAGTTAGAGAGAGAGAGTTAGAGAGAGAGAGAGAGAGAGAGAGAGAGAGAGTTAGAGAGAGAGAGAGAGAGTTAGAAAGAGAGAGTTAGAAAGAGAGAGTTAGAGAGAGAGAGAGAGAGAGAGTTAGAAAGAGAGAGTTAGAGAGAGAGGCAGACATGTGGGTCGGGTCACATGACTTGGACTCGAGTCAGACTCATGATTTTAGTCATGATTTCAATGACTTGATAAAATTCGGCACAACTTGCGACTCGACTTGGACTTGAATACTATCCACTCGAGACTTGACTCGGACTTTGCCTCTTTGACTTGTAATGACTTGACATGTCTTGAGTCAAAAAATACATTTCCTGATCGTGGACCAGTCACCCCAGAGATGCTTTCACTTCCGCGATGAAAAAAACAACACACATAGTGGACACAAGTGGGCAGAGCACAGTGACCAGTGCTGTTACCACTACACGCATCACGCACTGTGTGTAGGGCACCAAGAGACAGAGGAAGGACCAACATTAAATAAACAGTAGCTTTACTGCAGACTGATTTGCACTCTTGTTAGAGAATGTTTACAATGTCAAAATGCACCAACAGCATGTTACATAAAATGATACTTTTCGGGTCCCCTCAATTAAGATCCAACTTGAACGTAGGCCTATGTAGCCTACTCCATTTAATTGAGAACGCGTCTCAGCGCGCACAAAAGGGAGAGAAAACGAGTGACAGGTTCCAGCTGACTTGTCATTGTTGATGATGATTGATATCTCCTTTTAAATATAAGAAACGTATAAAAGGAAACCATGAAGGCAACAAAGACAACAAAGTTCTCACTACTGTTATAAACTGTGAGAGACAGGGCACTTTAACATATAGGCTGCACTCACTGTGATTTGGAAAATGGACAAGAATATGAAGAGTTGTCTTTGCCTTTGTGTAATGGAACTGGTGAGTCTTGAAGTATTCAATAATTTGTTTACATGAAGCACATGAAAATGTCTAGCAAGCATCATGTCATTACATGCTTCCATTTCCAAAGGAATAAAAGCTGTTTGTGCCAACTTAATATCGTGCTATACATGTGGCATAAACAATGTGGCATAAACAATGTTTGAGTTTGTGGACTAGCCATAGCTATATTTGAATGGAGCTGGTAAAAAAAGATCATTATGAGAACGTGTGGACAGTGCACCATTTACAAATGAGTTAAACAGCATCAAATGTGTAGTATTTAAGAAATTAATACTTTAAAAGAAAATTACTGTGTTGTTATTATCATTTAAATAATATAAAAGTGTTTTACTTTTACCTTTGTTGTTACTCGGTAATTTTGTAATTTATGTTGTATTTAAGTATATAAGTATAAGTCTAAATACTCTTTTGATTCCGTGAGGGAAATTTGGTCTCTCAGCACACAGTGAACACACAGTGAGGTGAAGCACACACTAATCCCGGCACAGTGAGCTGCCTGCAACAACAGCGGCGCTCGGGGAGCAGTGAGGGGTTAGGTGCCTTGCTCAAGGGCACTTCAGCCGCGGCCCACTGGTCGGGGCTCGAACCGGCAACCCTCCAGTTACAAGTCCAGAGTGCTAACCAGTAGGCCACGGCTGCCCCATCATATAAGCCATATAAGAAGCTTTAGTCTTTAGGGAGAACATTTACTTTTAATCACAATTACTATAGATTAAAAACACACTCCAGCCACCTCTGGACATCAGAAACCAGCCATTTCAATCTCCACTTCAGAGAGGAGGAGAGGAGGACAGCAGGTCAAGAGAGGAGGAGAGGAGGAGAAGAGGAGAGGAGGAGAGGAGGAGAGCAGGTCAAGAGAGGAGGGAGAGGAGAGGAAGGAGAGGAGGAGAAGATAAGAGGAGGAAGAGGAGAGGAGGAGAGGAGGAGAAGGAGAGGAGGAGAGGAGAGGGAGGAGAAGAGAGGAAGAGAGGAAGGAGAGGAGAGGAGGAGAGGAGGAGAGGAGAAGAGGAGAGGAGAAGAGGAGAAGAAGAGAGGAGGAGAGGAGAGGAAGGAGAGGAAGAGAAGATAAGAGGAGGAAGAGGAGAGGAGGAGGAAGAGAGGAGGATGAGGAGAGGAGGAGAAGATGAGAGGAGGAGGAGAAGAGGTGAGGAGGAGGAGAAGATTTAAACACAACAGACAAGCGAGGAAGGCATGACATCATCATCAAAGCCTCTTTCTACAGTAATCTGTTCACGCTAGCTACTAACACTAACCACCTGACAGACACACACACATACACACACACACACACACACACACACACACACACACACACACAGAAGATGCTCTTACAGCCCATCACAGTATGAAACTATGAAGCTGAATGTCCCAGTGCTAAGTGTGCAGGTCACACTGTACTTCAAAGCGGCAACAGAAATCAAACTGAACACCGATAACAAGATACTAGATTAACTGGAGCTACTTGTCCATGACTGACACTCTGAGTGGGGATGCGTCTAATCCTCCAGTGATGCGTCTAATGCTCCAGTGATGCGTCTAATGCCCCAGTGATGCAGCCTTCTCAGTGGGGAAGCGTCTAATGCCCCAGTGATGCGTCTAATGCCCCAGTGATGCTGAGTGGGGAAGTGTCTAATGCCCCAGTGATGCGTCTAATGCCCCAGTGATGCTGAGTGGGGAAGTGTCTAATGCCCCAGTGATGCGTCTAATGCCCCAGTGATGCAGCCTTCTCAGTGGGGAAGCGTCTAATGCCCCAGTGATGTGTCTAATGCCCCAGTGATGCTGAGTGGGGAAGTGTCTAATGCCCCAGTGATGCAGCCTTCTGAGTGGGGAAGCGTCTAATGCCCCAGTGATGCGTCTAATGCCCCAGTGATGCTGAGTGGGGAAGTGTCTAATGCCCCAGTGATGCGTCTAATGCCCCAGTGATGCGTCTAATGTCCCAGTGATGCAGCCTTCTGGCAGTCCACTGTCTGTCTCAATGTCCAGAAGGTTAATATATGATGAGAGATCTTATTCAGAGCAGAGCCAATACTCATCAATCATACGCACAGCTTCAGAGGAGAGGAGAGAGGAGGAGAGGAGAGGAGTTAGTGACCCCCCCGCTTCTTGTTTAGTGTGGAGCTACCTTTACACACCCGTGGTCCCAAACAGCACACACTAAACATTATGCACACCTTCTGTTGTCCGAGACTATTTTCCAATTTTATGAGAGTTGCAAGCTGTGCTCAACAATAAAATGCCTCTAAACAGACGTTAATAACGTAATTTAAAAGGATCAGTGGAAAGAGGACACTAGTGAAAGTGAAGGCAAGTCCGACCCATCTCATCTTGAGTATCTCAGCTCCTCACATCTCATCTCAGCTCCTCACATCTCATCTCAGCTCCTCACATCTCATCTCGAGTGTGTATCAGCTCCTCACATCTCATCTCGAGTGTGTGGGGGAGGGAACACAACTACACACTTACCTAACTACACAACTACGGAACTACACAACTGCACACGTACCTAACTACACAACTACGGAACTACACTAACACACTTACCTAACTACACAACTATGGAACTGCACACTTAACTATGGAACTACGGAACCACACAACTACAGTACATTACTGCCTGGAGTGAGAGGTGTGTGTCAGTGTTGTTCTGTACTGGGCGGGCTGTTCTGTGATGACCATGTTGATGTGACCTCATGTGTTCCATCAGATCAGTACAGCCTCATCACACACACACACACCACATTAAGGTCACATTTATATCACATAGACAGATCACATCACATGGTAAAGGTGAGGACCGGGTCTCGACCAGGCCTGGGCCGGGTGTGGGCCACGTCAGTGCCGGGTCTGGGCCGGAGGTGCTGCTGAGAGTGGCGGTGAGGGCTGGCAACATGAAACCTCCATTTCCCACAGCGGCGGCAGCATCAATATTTCAGCACAAACAGCCAAACAAACTCAGCAGCCATGAATGTTTTAGAGAGCTGCCTACACCTCCTGTAGTGTGTCCACACACACACACACACACACACACACACACACACACACACACACACACACACATACATATATAAGTACACACACACACACACACACACACACATATAAGTACACACACAGGTTTGAACAAAAGGAGCAGAGAAACAGAAGGAGCAGAGAGAGAGAGAGAGCGAGAGAGAGAGAGAGAAAGAGAGGGAGAAAGGGAGAGAGAGAGAGAGAGGGAGAAAGGGAGAGAGGGAGAGAGAGAGAGAGAGAGAGAGAGAGAGGGAGAAAGGGAGAGAGGGAGAGAGAGAGAGAGAGAGAGGGAGAAAGGGAGAGAGGGAGAGAAAGAGAGAGAGAGAGAGGGAGAAAGGGAGAGAGGGAGAAAGGGAGAGAGAGAGAGTGAGCGAGAGACTTTGGGGCCCACTTGGAAATCAGGACCTAGATAAATGGGAGAAACAATGCATGCCGAGCAGAACTAGGCCAATACCCTCTCCGACATACACATATATGTACTCTCACTCACACACACACACACACACACACACACACACACACACACACACACACACACACACACACAAACACACACACACACACAAATACCCTCTCCTAGTTCAAATTCAGAAAAGGGCAAACAAATTCTTGAAAGATCTATGTCTAAGTGACCCACACTCATTTAATTGCAAAGCCCTTAAACACCAAGAGTTGAGCAAAGAGAACTCCCCTACCACCCTCCTCTAGAAACATCCAGCACTTTAAAAACACAATCCCAAAGCAACATGCAGCTATTTGACCTTAAATAGGAAATATACAATTACATTACACGTCTGTGGGCGGTGGTAGCGTAGTGGTTAAGGAGCTGGGCTAGCGCGCAGTAGCCTGAAAGTTGTCGGTTCAATTCCCGGCTTCCACCGTTGTGCCCTTGAGCAAGGCACTTAACCCCAAGTTGCTCCGGGGACAATGTGATCCCTTGTAATACAGATAACATATGTAAGTCACTTTGGTCAAGATGTGTCTGCTAAATGTAATGTAATTTCATGTAACATTACTTACACATTACATTACAAAAAAGAGCACACTAACGAAATACAGACTCTGTGTACAGACTCATTTAGCCATAGAAACAGGTCTCAAAAAGACCTAAAATACAGACTTAGCGCTCCGTGAACACCACTTAGCCATAGAAACAGGAAGGCTCAAAAAGACCTGACTGCCATAGAAACAGGAAGGCTGAAAAAGACCTGACTGCCATAGAAACAGGAAGGCTCAAAGACCTGACTGCCTAAAGACGAGCGTCTGTGTCAGGGCAGTGCAGAGATGAGGCTGTTGCAACAGCAGCAGGGCCGGGCCGAGCTGGGCCTGTCTGTGTCTGAAGGTGTGCGCATGCATGATTTTTAAAAATGAGGTACCATTGGAATCCTTGAATGACGCCCAGTTCAATGCCTAGCCAGCAGTTGTAGCCAGTTGTAAAGGTCATGTAAAAAAGGTTGTGTAAAAAAATGATGGGACAGCGCAAAGCTGTCAATCCATGTCAAACAGATCTTTGCAGATCCACAGTAGACCATGTGCAAGACCTGTATACACATGGCTTGGCTTTAACCCTAGCAACCAGCATAGCAACCACATTATTTAGCATAGTAACCAGCATATGTACCCTAGCAACAATCTTAATTACCCTAGCAACAACCTAGCAACCACCACTATAATGTCAACCTAGATACAAACATGATTACCTAGCAACCATGCTATTTAGCATAGCAACCATCATATTTACCCTAGCAACGCCCTAGCAACCATCTTAATTACCCTAGCAACAACCTAGCAACCACCTCTATAATGTCAACCTAGCAAGCACCAAAGCAGCCAACATGATTACCTTAGCAACCACCATATGTACCCTAGCAACCATCCTAATTACCCTAGCAACCATGCTAATTACCCTGGCAACAACCTAGCAACCACCACTATAATGTCACCCTAGCAACCACCATAGCACCAACATAATCATCCTAGCAACCAGCATAGCAACCGCTGCATACATTTATGTAACAACTGCTTTAGCAATGCAAATGTCTGACTATGTCATGCCAATAAAGCACCTTTTGAATTTGAATTTGAGAGCGAGAGCAAGAGAAAGAGAATGAGAGAAAGAGAAAGACAGAGAGGGGGGGAGAGACAGAGACAGAGAGAGAGAGAGAGAGAGAGAGAGAGAGAGAGAGAGAGAGAGAGAGAGAGAGAGAGAGAGAGCATGGGGAGTATGATCTGATATGCCACCACCTCTGGCTGCCACCTTTTGCATGTGGAAGCCACTCAGCTCCATGGAGAATCGTTTAAAGCAGCATGAAGCCACTTTAGTTCACATTCCACTCCGCCACAGAGAAACATTCAGCTATTACCTAATTCTCCAGTGAGAACACACACACACACACACACACAAGATACACAAACAGACACACACAAACACAGGTATCGATTGAGTCACATGTGCGTGCACACACACACAAACACACACACACACACACACACACACACACACACACACACAGGCGGAGACTGAGTCACATGCTAGTAACACACACTCAGTCTCTCTTCCTCTCTCATTCTCTCTCTTTCAGACAGACATGTCTAAATAACACCTCTCCTGCTGGTCATCAGACATGTCTAAATAACGCCTCTCC
The DNA here is from genome assembly GCF_046254945.1 of Alosa pseudoharengus. Classification (NCBI taxonomy): domain Eukaryota; kingdom Metazoa; phylum Chordata; class Actinopteri; order Clupeiformes; family Clupeidae; genus Alosa; species Alosa pseudoharengus. The sequence continues at coordinate 3,667,988 of NW_027468870.1, forward strand.
TGCTGGTCATCAGGGGACAGACATGTCTAAATAACGCCTCTCATGCTGGTCATCAGACATGTCTAAATAATAGGGGTGTCACGATTCTCCAAATCCTCGATTCGATGTAATTTTCGATTTTAAAGTCACGATTCGATTCGATTTTCGATCTTTTTTAAATATTACTATTAATGCATTCCTTATATGTTATTTACTCTTTTTGGCCTTTTCTTTTTCGGGGGGCTTTTATTTTGACACCGCTTTGAAACCGTTCCAACCGCGAGGTTGTAATGTAAACAGAACTTTAGGCTAAAACAGAGACGTGAACATAGTAAAATGAAACAACACAGAATGTTAATTTGATTGTTTCAGCACACTCCGAAGGGACCCAAGGTTAGTTAGTGTTCATGGTATATGTACTTATAAATTTGCATTTTAAGCCTTAAAGTAACTTTGGACTGTAATTAGACCATCTTTTCACTTGCTAAGTTGAGTAGGCTAAGTTAGTTTTAATTGACGTGAATGAACGAATACTTGCACACCGGTGATTTCAAAGTAGCAAGAGGGGCTTTGATTTCGGTAGGTTGATGTGTAGGCCTATATTTTAACTGGCTGCAGCCTAAAATTAGAGGAGTGTTGACGCTGCAGTTCAGCACGTGCATGTGTGTTTGTGCTCTTGGCATACATGCTGGACGTGACATTGGGGGTGTGGCTGCATCGTCGATTCTACTTTTAAGTTCGAAGTTCGAGATTGAGATGTAATTTCGATCGATTTCGAAATAAAATCGAAATCGTGACACCCTTACTAAATAACGCCTCTCCTGCTGGTCATCAGGGGACAGACATGTCTAAATAACGCCTCTCATGCTGGTCATCAGACATGTCTAAATAACGCCTCTCATGCTGGTCATCAGACATGTCTAAATAATGCCTCTCATGCTGGTCATCAGGGGACAGACATGTCTAAATAACGCCCCTCCTGCTGGTCATCAGACATGTCTAAATAACGCCTCTCATGCTGGTCATCAGACATGACTAAATAATGCCTCTCATGCTGGTCATCAGGGGACAGACATGTCTAAATAACGCCTCTCATGCTGGTCATCAGACATGTCTAAATAACGCCTCTCCTGCTGGTCATCAGACATGTCTAAATAACGCCCCTCCTGCTGGTCATCAGACATGTCTAAATAACGCCTCTCATGCTGGTCATCAGACATGTCTAAATAACGCCTCTCATGCTGGTCATCAGGCATGTCTAAATAACGCCTCTCCTGCTGGTCATCAGACATGTCTAAATAACGCCTCTCCTGCTGGTCATCAGACATGTCTAAATAACGCCTCTCATGCTGGTCATCAGGGGACAGACATGTCTAAATAAGGCCTCTCATGCTGGTCATCAGACATGTCTAAATAACGCCTCTCCTGCTGGTCATCAGACATGTCTAAATAACGCCTCTCCTGCTGGTCATCAGACATGTCTAAATAACGCCTCTCCTGCTGGTCATCAGAGATGTCTAAATAACGCCTCTCCTGCTGGTCATCAGACATGTCTAAATAACGCCTCTCCTGCTGGTCATCAGACATGTCTAAATAACGCCTCTCCTGCTGGTCATCAGGGGACAGACATGTCTAAATAACGCCCCTCCTGCTGGTCATCAGACATGTCTAAATAACGCCTCTCCTGCTGGTCATCAGACATGTCTAAATAACGCCTCTCATGCTGGTCATCAGGGGACAGACATGTCTAAATAAGGCCTCTCATGCTGGTCATCAGACATGTCTAAATAATGCCTCTCCTGCTGGTCATCAGACATGTCTAAAAAACGCCTCTCCTGCTGGTCATCAGGGGACAGGAACAGGCGACACACAGCACAGGAGGCCAGCACACAGAGAGGAGGAAGAGGAGGAGGAGGAAGAGGAGGAGACACAGGAGATACAGAGAGAGAATAGGAGGAGGAAGAGGAGGAGGAGATAAAGAGAGGAGGAAGAGGAGGAAGAGATACAGAAAGAAAAGAGGAAGAGGAGGAAGAAGTGAATAGAGAAGGAGACAGAGAAGAGGAGGAAGAGGAGACGCAGAGGAGGAAGAGGAGAAAATGCTGGCTATGTTGATGACACAGGAAATACAGAGAGAGAAGAGGAGGTGGAAGATGAGGAGGAGACAAAGAGAGAGAGAGGAGGAAGAGGAAGAGATAAAGAGAGAGAGGAGGAGGAAGAGGAGAAGATAAAAGAAGGAGACAGAAGAGGAGGAAGCACACAGCACAGGAGGACAGCATCTCTCTTCTCCGGTCCCTGGGCAGGACACACACACACACATACATACACACACACACACACATACATACACACACACATACATACACACACACACAAGATGAGTTCAGGTCCTAGTGCTGTCAGCACAGCTCAGGACATTGGAGTAGAACCCAGTCCCACAGGCCATCTGCTTTACTTTAGTTTTAATGGCATAGAGTTGCGTGCGTGTGTGTGTGTGTGTGTGTGTGTGTGTGTGTGTGTGTGTGTGTGTTGACATTTCTATTATTCAGCCAGAGATTGTGGTGTGGAGTAAAGTGATGGAAGTAAATTGCGGTAGCCTATGCAGACTAAATTTGGATGTGTGAGTGTGTGTGTGTGTGTGTGTGTGTGTGTGTGTTCACTGCCCTTTATGGTGTTTGACATGCGCCAAATCAATCGTCCATCACTCGTCCATCTTTCCTCTTATTGTCCATTCTGGGGTCACACTCACACTCACACACACACACACACACACACACACACAGACACACACACAAATCCCTCTTCCAGCGGCCAGGTCTACTGGTTCATCTGGGGCCACAACGCACACTGAATAGCAAGTTGTTGAGTTCTCAAGTTTTGCCTGGCAGGCTGTTCTGGCAGCAGAGATTCTGGAACACAGAAGGACCGGATCAATCCAAGGTCACGCTGGATCAATCCAAGGTCTATGGACTGACGCTGTGAAGATGCCGGATGGGTTAAGAGTAGGAGGCGGAACGTACGCCGAAAACTTGTTTTGGAACATTAAAGCTGCCCAGTTACAGGCTGCTGGATTTGCTTTAGAAACAAAAAGGTGGATGAGCTCCGTGGTGCCGCGTCAGCGTGGACGTTTCGTACCGTAAACGGGCTCAGTGCCCACTGGGACGGACATTCATTCATTATTTCACTCATAACATACATTCATTTATTCATACATTTATAACATTCATTCATTCATACATTCATTTATTCATACATTCATAACATTCATTCATTCATACATTCATTTATTCATACATTCATAACATTCATTCATTCATACATTCATTATATACATTCATTCATTCACACTTTCTAATGGTAACATATTAACAAGCAGGGCTAAGCTAATGGTAACATAGTAACTAGCAGGGCTAAGGTAATGGTAACACAGTAACTAGCAGGGCTAAGCTAATGGTAACATAGTAACTAGCAGGGCTAAGCTAATGGTAACACAGTAACTAGCAGGGCTAAGCTAATGGTAACACAGTAACTAGCAGGGCTAAGCTAATGGTAACACAGTAACTAGCAGGGCTAAGCAAATGGTAACACAGTAACTAGCAGGGCTAAGCAAATGGTAACATAGTAACTAGCAGGGCTAAGCTAATGGTAACACAGTAACTAGCAGGGCTAAGCTAATGGTAACACAGTAACTAGCAGGGCTAAGCTAATGGTAACACAGTAACTAGCAGGGCTACAGTAAGTGATCTGCCTTCATATCCATTTACTTTCCATTTTCACATTCATTCATTCGTTCACTGTAACTAGGTAGTCCTGTCACTACGACAGCAGCGGGATATTTCCCAGGAGGCACTTATTGGGACGGGCGACCCAGGTGGAGTAGACAGTGAACAGGTGTTCTGCTTCCCCTGCAAAGTGTGTGTGTGTGTGTGTGGTGTGTGTGTGTGTGTGTGACTGGAATGACAGGGTCCTGCTGCACTCTCTGGCTCAGTCTGATCATGCTTTACCTGTCCAGTCACGTGGGGGGGGGGGGGGGAGGGGGGGCAGACTACCTGACACCTGAGAAGAGCTCCTTAAACATGTTTACACTCTAGTCACTCCCCTGACGCCAGCTTACACTTACACACACACACACACACACACACCACAGAGCACACACACACACAGGCTCTTATTTTTGCTGGGAGAGGGCTGGCATGCTGCCGGACTGACAGTGTTTAGTAAACAGACGACACGGTTCCCTGGGCAACCCGGCGAATACAAATTGGGCCGTCGCCATGGCGGCCAGGCTCCAGGGGAAACCCTCCAACACTGCACACTGGAGGATGGGGGGGGCAGTGGAGCACTCAGCCGACTCACCTACCGCACACACACACACACACACACACCACCAGAGACACACCTGGGTGCCACACCAGATGATGATGTGTATGGCTGCATCTCTATGACACGGTAATAACACTGCACCTGATTGGCTGCATCTCAATGACACGGTAATAACACTGCATCTGATTGGCTGCATCAATGACTGCTAATGTGTTGAATCTTCACCTAAGTAAAGTATGGGTTTAACAGTCAAAACGTATGTTTAACCGTGAAATTTGTTTACAATATGAAAGTGTGGACTGTATACTGTCGAATTATGCGAAAACGTGAAATTCAACATTTTAACCTGTACGTTTGTTTATCGTGGATTTTCTCAAAATAGCACCGTGCGCAAAGCGGCTGGTTTCGCCTTGCAGGGTCACATGTGGTGTGTGTGTGTGTATATCTACAAATCTGCATGTGTAGTGTGTGTGTACATCTGCAAATCTGCATGTGGTGTGTGTGCAACACTCCACCCCGAGAGTGAACTGTTCTGAACCCTCAACTGGCAGGTGTACTAGTCGGAGACGGGGAAGTCGGCCCCCACCGGCAGGTGTACTAGTCGGAGACGGGGAAGTTGGCCCGTCGGCACGTGTCCTGAGTAGCTGCAGCAGATGGGTGATGGGGCTGCTGATGCTGGTGGATGGGTGATGGGGCTGCTGGTGCAGCACTCACTCCACCACGGGGAGAAATGCTGTTCACTTTCCCTGACAACATCACAGTCCTAGTATTCTTGGGAAATAGCTATATGCGCAGTGAGTGTGTGTGTGTGTGTGTGTGTGTAGGCATGCACAGTATGAGAGAGTGTGTGTGTGTGTGGAAAATATGAGTGTGTGTGTATACATATGTGTGCGTGTGTGCGTGTGTGTGCGCGCGTGTGCGTGTGTGTGTGTGTGTGTGTGTGTGTGCGCGCGTGCGTGTGTCCAGCCAACCTTAAATCTGTCTGGGCAAACAATACTGTCTCTCTCTGCTTATAATCAACACAGACGGACACAGACGGACCCTGCCCGTCCAGCCAATCTGCTCTCCTGTAATTACTGCCGTCTGTGTGTGTGTGTGTGTGTGTGTGTGTGTGTGTGTGTGTCTGTCTCATCTCCACCTCAGATGAACTGGCGCCCATTCCCACTTGACGCCAAGAGAATCGAACTTGAGACTGCCAGAACGATGTTCAAATCAATCTCCCTCTCTTTCTCTCACTAACTAGCATCTGTCAGCCTGTTGGTCTGGTCTCACTCTCACACATGCATACATTTCATCCAACACACACACATACACGCACGCGTGCACACATGCACACACACCCCTACACACACACACGCACACACCTACACACACACACACACACACGCACACACACACAGGCTAATTCAGAGGCTCTCCCTATGTATGGCTGTGCCAGTCTCCCTCATCCAACATACACAACAGCTCTGAGGCAAATTAACATTTAAAGACTTCATTTCAAACTCCCCACCTTGCTGTCTGTCTGTTAAACACACTACACAACTAACTGCATGTTCCACACACACACACACACACACACACGCACACACAATAAAGTTTAACTCTGGGCAAAAGCTATTCAGAGGGGTAATTGTGTTGATCTGTCAAGACAGTCTTTGAAACTCCGCAAGCACAAAAAAAGGAAAAAGGATAGATCTCACCTCGAAATCATCTCCAGGATACGCAGAAAAAACAGTCATATATTCCTTATATCGGGCGTGAAGAAGAGGATAAATCCAGTGTGAAAAGTAGGCTAAAGGAGGTTATCAGAAGCGCCGATCGCCTTCTACCCCTGTCCATTCATTCATTCTTCCTCCTGGCTTTCTACCCGCGTCCCATTTAAAAAACAAACATGTGATTCTCCGAGAGCGCAGCCATAGGGCCAGAACAGGAAAAGTGGGTGAGAGTGAGCGTGGAAGGGTGAGTGACAGTTCTAAACCCTATCGTCTGTTTTGACTATACTCGCCCTGGATCACTGACTTACGCCCATCGTCATCAAGATAGTTAGCGAACTATAAAGATGGTTAGAGAGAAACGGAGCTTATAGAGCTTAATACTACCTGGCCAGGTTTTTACATTATAAAGAAAAGGCAACTTTTATAGTAAGAGAGTTAGGCCTATTCCACATGAAGAAACAGTTAACAAATCTGTTATGTTTTACAAAAATAAATAGGACTTGTCTTATATGGCCATTTATGTGGCGGATGCTACAATAGGCAGGCACAGGAAAACCTGGCTGCCCAAAGAGGAAAGAATATGTGGTCACTGCCAGACAGGGAAGGTTGAGACAGAGGAGCACTTTCTTCTACTAAAGACATAAGAGATGTATCTTTCCCAGCTTTAAAACATATTACCCAAACTTTGAAACCATGGGCACACATGAAGAACTGGCTATTCAGCCCCTCTAGCAGCAAGATACATTTCACACTGTCATAAGCTGAGAGACTCTAGCATTACTTAATTGTATTTAATTTATTTATATTCTTATTTCTATAGAGAATATACAGAAAATCAAAGATTTATTTTACTAGCAACAGGGGGAAGTAAAAAAACGTTTCGGCCTTATGGCCTTCGTCAGTGCCGAAAGACACTAGACTGTGCCACCACTGTGACCTAAACACAGTAGAAACAGAGATGCACTTCCTGACCCAGTGCACAAAATATGAAGACATTAGGAGAACTTATTTTGAAAAGATGACAAATGTCCTCCCTGAGTTCCTGCAAGCGAGCGATGAGGAGAGGCTTTCATTCCTCACTGGAGAGAAAGAGAAATGCCTCCTCCTTGCCGCTCAATACGTATATTCCTGCCATAAGGACCTGCTGAGGTGAAACCCACATTACCTACATAAGAACATACACTCATACATTCATACATACACACACACACACATGCAGAGACACACACACTCTTCTCCATTGCCATAGTTCATTGCTCATAGTTTTATTTGTGTTTTTCCCCCTCCATTTGATATATTTGACCCAAATGCTTTGGCAATACTGTACAACGTTACGGTCATGCTAATAAAGCTCCACTTGAATTTGAATTTGAATTTGAATTTGAGAGAGAGAGGGAGAGGAGGGAGAGAGAGAGCTATCTCCATGATCATCTCCATCTCCCTCTCTTCTGGTGTGTTTCTGCGTGTGTGTGTGTGTGTGTGTGTGTGTGTGTGTGTGTGTGTCTCTCTCTCGGACTGCAGCTGTGGCTGGGCACAGGTCACCCTCTGGAAAGCAGTAAATGCAACAGATTCACGCTTCATCTGGGTTATTTGGTAGTCTGGTCTGTGTGTGTGTGTGTGTGTGTGTGTGTGTGTGTGTGTGTGTGTGTGTGTGTGTGTGTGTGTGTGTGTGTGTGTGTGTGTGTCACAGATTGTGGCGCAGCTGTGATGAGGCGTTGGTATGTTTTCTCGGCAGCCTCTGGTAAGGCTGTCCTTGTGAGCTCCTGATTGCAGTGCATCTGGGCCAGAACAGACCCAGCAGTGGGCCAGCAGTGGGCCGGATCTGCCTGCTCTCTTGGGTCAGGTTTCAGTGATTCCAGTGCTGCTCCACAGACTGCAGCGCTCAATGAGAGATCTCACACACACACACACACACACACACACACACACACACAATCTCAGTTGAGCACACTTTAGGAGGGGCGGAGAGGACCAACCGCTGAGAGTGGGCCAGCTGTGTGTGTGTGTGTGTGTGTGTGTGTGTGTGTGTGTGTGTGAATGAGCCAGTGATTGCACTGGGTAGTATTTGCACTCTTCAACTGGTAGGTCTGAGTAAACATTGTGTGTGAGAGCTTGAATTTATGAGTGAGATTTGTGTGTGTGTGTGTGTGCGTTGGACTGTTTGCAATGTATAAATGGTATTTCAGAAACCATAGTGAATATGAGGGCATCTATATATGAATTTATGAATGAGCTTGTATTTGTATGCATTTGGTTCCATTAAAGCATGTGTGTATTTGCATGGGCAAGAGTGTGCGTGTGCGCGTGCGTGTGCGTGTGTGTTGTTGATGTTGTTTGAACATAAAAAATTGAACAAATATTGGCTGTACACTTCTCTAGCCATCTCCAGGGTGATGGGCAGGGTTAAGATCACCTCAAACAGCCTTTCGTCTGTGTGTGTGTGTGCGTGTGCGTGTGTGCGTGTGTGCGTGTGTGCGTGTGTGCGTGCGTGTGTGCGTGTGCGCGTGTGCGCGTGTGTGCGTGTGTGCGTGTGCGTGTGTCTGAATGGACTGATGTGCCCCGGGTGCTTTGACTCCTTTCCCTCTCTGGAATGTATGGGAGGCCGTATAGTGCAATAACATTGGAATAGTGGCACTACACACTGAACGTACTTGCACTACACACTGAAACACTGACACATACGCACTGGGCACTAGTACCACACTGGAACTCAAACAGCAACACACTGGATTTCCTGCATTACACACTGAATCTGCTTGCACTCACACTGAAATCACTTGCTCAACACACTGGATTTACTTGTAACACACACTGAAACTACTTGCACTACACACTGAAACAGTTTGCACTACACTGAAAATACTTACACACACTGAAGCTCCTTACACTAGCCTACACACTGAATTAACTTCCACAACACATTGAAATTTCTTGCTCAACACACTGAAACATCACATGCACTACACACTGAACTCACTTGCGCACACACACTGAAGCCGCTTACACTACTCACTGAATTAACTTCCACTACACACTGAACTCACTTGCACACACACTGAAGCCGCTTACACTACACACTGAATTAACTTCCACTACACACTGAACTCACTTGTACACACACTGAAGTCGCTTACACTACACACTGAATTAACTTCCACTACACACTGAATTCACTTGCACACAAACTGAATTAACTTCCTGCAAATTGCAAGGAGACATGAGGTGTCTATTCTATTGTAATACCAGCTCCTTTTGTCTGGCGTCATATTTTAGTGAACTGGGTCCTGAAAGATTGCTGCCATTTCAGTTAGCTAGTTAGTTAGCATTAAGCCAGAAGCAGCAACGGCATTGCTGGTAGATAGTTTTGGTAACCTAGCAACAATAAACACTTGACCCGAAGCACTCTGAAAGGGGCGCTGTCAGCGCAAAAAATGCAATGTGGATACAGGCTCACGAGTCACTGGCAACAGCAGGCAAGGTTACCAAAAACATCTGCCAGCCAGACTGTAATGCACGTCCTTTTTGGAATGTTGTTGGAGTGCTAACTAACTAGCTAACTAGCTAACTGAAATGGCAGCAATCTTTCAGGACTCAGAAAATGTGGAAGTAGGCCTATATGGTTTGCGGCTAATTCCTCATAAAACATTGCAGTCGAGTTTGCCTGTATGGCTTCAAGACAGCGCAAGGTGCTCAAGAATATATTAATAAAATCTTCAGGGTTTGCCTAAACAAGTAAGGTTTGGTTGAAGAAGGACATAGATACCACAAACCATATAAATCTCCACATTTTCTCTCTTCAAATCTTAATCAATGGCTGGTAATCTGAGAGTGGAACTTCCTGTTACATTATACCAACTTCCAGGCGCACTGAAAAAGCGAGTGAGTTCAGTGAGTGGAAGCAGGTTCAGTGTAGTGCATCGGATGTTTCAGTGTGTTGAGAAAGTTAATTCAGTGTGTGTACAAGTGAGTTCAATGTGTAGCGGAAGTTAGTTCAGTGTGTAGCGGAAGTTAATTCAGTGTGTAGTGTAAGCGACTTCAGTGTGTGTACAAGTGAGTTCAGTGTGTAGGGGAAGTTAATTCAGTGTGTAGTGTTAGCGGCTTCAGTGTGTGTACAAGTGAGTTCAGTGTGTAGTGCATGTGATGTTTCAGTGAGTTGAGCAAGAAATTTCAATGTGTTGTGGAAGTTAATTCAGTGTGTAGGCTAGTGTAAGGAGCTTCAGTGTGTGTAAGTATTTTCAGTGTAGTGCAAACTGTTTCAGTGTGTAGTGCAAGCAGTTTCAGTGTGTGTTACAAGTAAATCCAGTGTGTTGAGCAAGTGATTTCAGTGTGAGTGCAAGCAGATTCAGTGTGTGATGCAGGAAATTCAGTGTGTTGCTGTTTGAGTTCCAGTGTGGTACTAGTGCCCAGTGCGTATGTGTCAGTGTTTCAGTGTGTAGTGCAACTACGTTCAGTGTGTAGTGCCACTATTCCAATGTTATTGCACTATACGGCCTCCCATAGGAATGAGACACAAACACACACACACAAACACACACACACACAGACGAAAGGCTGTTTGAGGTGATCTTAACCCTGCCCATCACCCTGGAGATGGCTAGAGAAGTGTACAGCCAATATTTGTTCAATTTTTTATGTTCAAACAACATCAGCCAGCACCAACCTCCTAGCAAAACCAGGTCCTGGGGGGGGGGGGGGTCAGCCCACACACACTCACGGTGTAAACAGCTTATCCACAGACATACCACTTGCACACACATGAGCAAAAACATCATTTCTCAGGCGCAAACACACACACACACACTCACACACATACACACACACACAGACACAGACACACACACACAGACACACACACACAGACACTCACACACATACACACACACACAGCCCTTGATGAGTGGCTGATATGATCAGTGATGGATTGCAGAGCTCAGGGCATGTTTATACTGCAGTAGCATCTCTACTGTGTGTGTGTGTGTGTGTGTGTGTGTGTGTGTGCGCGCGCACCTGTGTGTGTGTGTGTGTGTGTGTGTGCACACCTGTGTGTGTGCGTGTGTGAGGAGCTCAGGGCATGTTTCTACTGCGGTAGGATCTCTGACGAGAGATGGAGGTCATCTTCTCTACTTAAATGAGAACAACATGAAAAACAAGCCTCCAGCTATTTTCAGCCCATAATAAAAGGGAAAGATTAAGAAACTAGCTCCTCCACGCACACACGGGCCGTAGTCACCATAGACATTGGGGGGGTCAATACACCACACCAAAATGGCACACACCGCTTGCAGATGTAAGTGAGAGGATCTGTTTACACTGCAGTTGTTTGGAGGTCATTTCATGCCAAGTGACACAGATTCTACAAACTTTTGCCACCTGACTATCACAGACTTGCTTCATACTTTATCTGAATAATGCCAATGCAACTAACAATAACCATGTTTAGGCTACGTCAGGTTTAGATTACGCAATGCACCTAACAATGACCATGTTTAGGCTACGTCAGGTTTAGGATACGCAATGCACCTAACAATGACCATGTTTAGGATACGTCAGGTTTAGGATACGTAATAATGCACCTAACAATGACCATGTTTAGGATACGTCAGGTTTAGGATACGCAATGCACCTAACAATGACCATGTTAAGGCTACATCAGGGTTAGGATACGCAATGCACCTAACCATGACCACATTAAGGCTACGTCAGGTTTAGGATACATCACAACTACGTCATGCTTCAATACAGCACAATAGCATCTTCAAAAGCACCTTCAGGACCGACTGATCAGTGCCCCACCCTTGTGAAGACCACGCTTCTAAGACAAGGATTAAAGGCAACTGAGTGCAGTTAGGAGATCGTCAGGTCATATTGTGGTGAGGACCAGAGGATGATTTCACAGTGCAGTGCTGGTGGTGGACGCTAGGGGGCAGTGTGGCAGGGCAGGGCCATGTCTTACCTCCAGGCGTCCCGTGTCAGGCTGGAAGCCGCGGGCCGGATCCTCAGTGGTGACCCGGCACTGGATGGCAGAACCGTTGATCCGGATCTTGTCCTGTCTGATACCCAGCTCTGGGAGACTCCGTCCCTCACACACACGCAGCTGGGCATGCACCAGGTCCACACTGAGAGAGAGAGAGAGAGAGAGAGAGAGAGAGAGAGAGAGAGAAGTTTGGTCAGGGTATCTGCACATTTTCCAAGAGCAAATTTAAAGACTTTTAAGACCTTTTCAAGACATCTAAATGGAAAAATTAAGACTATACCACGGCAAAAAGATACATGCGACTCCTTAAAACTGTTTCATGCAATAGTTTTTTTTCTACTAATTTTAACCCCCACCCCATGTTGGATGTCTACAGAAGTTACCAAATATATTTTGGCAAAAGAAGAATAATTGTGTGTGAATTACCTTCACAGCTATGAATGCCCAATTTTAGGGTCTGAGCTGCTTGCTTTTGAAGCTGGCTGTACATATTTGGTTGTGCTTACTGGCTGAGGCTGTTCTTCACCTGTCTGTATAGCCTAGGCTACTTGCCAAAGACATGTGCACTGGACTGGATTCCCTTCAATATTTTTTTCAAAGTTAGATTAAGCTATTTAAATATTTTAATAGGCCTACTTTATATAATTTACGATCATATATTGTCCCATATGCAGCACAGCAAATTAAAGTTAATCCACTGCTTTACATTTTGCATAGCTTACCAGTTGTAGGCCTATCTAAACCAACCAAAGCTTGACTGAAACATTGTAAAACCATTGACTTGTTTTAAATTAATTAAGAGACAGATCCTCCTCGCATGATCCTGCAGAAAGCTGCTGGTTTCATCTCAAGCACGCACGTATTATGAACGCACGTTTTTTTTTTTTATGTAGCCAGTCGCCGACATTCAAAAAATATGCGGTTATATTTCACAACTTTAGCGAAGTAGGCCTAGGCCTACTAGGAAACGCTGCCATCAAGCTGCTGACAGATATTACAGGTATTATAACTTAGACAGATATTTTCTTCCCTAGGCTAGGCCAGCAACACACGCTGGAAAGATGCAAACAGATCAACTTAACATGGACAGTATTTCCTCCTGATTAGCAATGCGCATAATTTGACCAGCAGTCTTCGCGTCCATTGTGAAACGATGCTGCGTCCAAGCAAAGATTCTAGATGGCCAGCGCAACTCCAAAAAGGAGGACAAATGAGCGTCCGGCTTGAGGCTGCGCCGGACGCCGGACAGGACTTTTAAAATCCATATGTCCGGCCTAAATTCGAACGTATGGCCACTCTATCGCTAACTGGCTTACCAACTCTTTC
>NW_027468870.1:3686301-3706301 GCF_046254945.1 Alosa pseudoharengus
TTATTACACTTTCTAACTTTAGAGGAGAAAAGGTTTAAATAGGAAAATTACCGGAAATCGTAGTCACTTTTAAACGTGATGCTAGCAGGAGAGATGCTAATGGTCTAATACGATTCAATGATCTATGCTAGGCTGGAGCTAAAAGTGGTATCGCCAGACTCAGAGAACGGCTGGATGAACTGGAGAAAGGTAAAAATCAATTGCTTAACTCAAGGGGAGGTGAAAAATGAGTAATTCCCCAAATGGTGGAATATCCCTTTAACAGTATACTGTACTCATCCTGCACGTTGGTGTTTAATGCTTCTTTTGCACTTCTGGTTGGATGTCAACTGCATTTCATTGGTTCTGTACCTGTACTCTGCTAAATGACAATAAAGTTGAATCTAATCTACTGACAGACACTTGAGACACACAGACACACAGTGAAAAACACACTTACACACACACAACTCCCTCCCTCACTCCCTGAAGGAGTAGAGCTCAGCAGAACCACTGGATTTATTTGATCTTATGAGAGGTTGAAAAAAATCAAACTTCACCCTGCATGACCTTATTTACATATAGTGCGTGTGTGTGTGTGTGAGTGAGAGCGAGAAAGTGCTGTACTCTGCGCACACACACACACACACACACACACACACACACACACACACACACACACACACAGAGCAGTTGGTGTGATGAGCAGGAAGATTCCCAGTGCACTTTGCAAACATCACAGATGTAATGAACGGGTTGGAGTGGCAGTTGGCAGTCTTCACACAACCCCAGAAATAGAGCCCTCTTCCTACACTCTTCTCACTTCCAACACACACACACACACAGAAATAGAGCCCTCTTCCTACACTCTTCTCACTTCTAACACACACACACACACACACACACACACACACACAGAAATAGAGCCCTCTTCCTACACTCTTCTCACTTCCAACACACACACACACACACACACACACACACACAGAAATAGAGCCCTCTTTCTACACTCTAGTCTGTCACACACACACACACACACACACACAGAAATAGAGCCCTCTTTCTACACTCTAGTCTGTCACACACACACACACACACACACACTTGTCCGCCCCACCTCCCTCAGTCTGTAGTCTTCTTCTCCAACTCCCTCTCTCTCCGTCTTTACCCCCCCCCCCCTTCATCTGGCTGTGAGGGTATTAGAACCCTACGCACTCATCAAGGGAACTTCATCTGGCTGTGAGGGTATTAGAACCCTACGCACTCATCAAGGGAACTTCATCTGGCTGTGAGGGTGATTCCCACCCCCGGTAATGGAGAATAGGAAGGGACTAGTTTCAGAAAGGCCCTCTCTCTCTCTCCATCCCTCTCTCTCTCCATCCCTCTCTCTGCATCCCTCTGTCTCTCTCTCTCTTTTCATCCCTCTCTCTCTTCATCCCTCTCTCTCTCCATCCCTCTCTCTCTCCCCCTCATTCTTTCTCCAGGTCCCGGTCCAAATCCCCCCTGACCCACAATCCAATCTGTTTCAGGGCCAATCAGATTAATCCATCATCTAATCTCCACACATGATTGGTGGCCATGCCTTCCAGCTCAGCAGCTGATTGGCTGATGGGGACAAACGTGGGCGTGACTCGTGACCAGGTGTGCCCAGGCTGATGGATGTGTGCTCTCCTCCCATATATCATCACTACCGTACGCCAACCCCGACACACACACACACACACACACACACACAGGATACGGCCCCACCAGAAATGACAGAGGCACGAAAGGGTACATGCTCTCTCTCTCGCACACGCACACGCACACGCACACGCACACGCACACGCACGCACACGCACACGCACACGCACACGCACGCACGCACACGCACACGCACACGCACACGCACACACACACACACACACACACACGAGGCACAAAAACAGAAATGCAGACAAAGGAGAGATCACAAACACAAACTTGAGGTGTGTGTGTGTGTGTGTGCGTGTGTGTGTGTGTGCACTGCCTGCAAACACATTAATGATGAGGTACTGGAGAGAAGGATCTAAAAGTTTAGGAGAATAATCAACTTCACACAGCCCAGGGGCAGTTAAAGCACTAAAGCACTCTCATTTCATTTCCAATATGAGAACAGAAACTTTGAGGCAGCAGTGTGTGTGTGTGTGTGTGTGTGTGTCAGCTAAACTGCGGGTGATTTTCATTGTGTGTCTTGTGTGAGTGTCATGTGAGTGAAAATAAGAATGATGTATGACTGAAAGAAAGTGTGTGTGTGTGTGTGTGTGTGTGTCAGGCACGGCTTTATGGGTGGGCCTGACTGGCCTAGGCCCGCCCACTTTTCAACAGGCCACCCAAAACAATTAATATATTTTAATTTTGTTAAGAATTTTTAAAAATCGGCAAATAATCTCATCATTTGTGCTAAAATAGTTGAAATGTTTAGTTTTCAAAACAATGTTTAAAATACTGGTTATGTCTATTTTGATGCAAGTTCAGCAGACAGTGCCAGAGACATGGTTCTGGATCGGCGTAGCCATCTTGCCAGATTTGCATTAATGGGCTGTTGTAATGGGCATCTTCACGGATTCGTTGGCGGTAGCCTATTGTATTAGTTATTACCTCGTAGTAGCATAAGCTACATTTGAATGCATCTTCTCTGTATAAGCCAAAGAAAGAAATAATGTATGACATTTTAGGCCTGATGGGGGTGATTGATCTTTATGAGCTCTTTTGGAGCATATTTTACATGACAGATGACCAAGTTCTGTGCCTGAGCAGGGGCATCGCCAGCTGATTTTGCTTTGAGGCTTCAGCCCCGAATGTGCTGTATTTTGCAAAGTTGACTAACAAATATGAAACCATTATTCCGATCGTGCATTGAAACTTTGAGATGAGGTGGACCGATTTATCATAAACATGCAAGCAGGACACGGGTGTCTTCTCACTCTCCTTCATGCAGCAGATCTAGTTTGAACGTTACCTTACCCGAAAACATCATTTAGAACGTAGGCTACTTAGAGAGTGCGTGCGCGAGGTTGGGCATGTCATTGTTTGCTCTTCCTATTTGGTATAAGAAGGTTACAAGGAAATCATGGGGGCAATAAGGACAATGAGGTGGTAGAGTTACGCTGTTCTCGTCATTTAGGCTAGCCTACAAGTTCAGCTTTGTTATTAGCTTCCCCTGCAGTCACTAGTCTACAGTTTGAAGCTGGCCAAACTTTGCCTTTGTAGAATCGAATTAGTAAGTCTTCAATGATTCGTTCTCCTTAAGCTAAACATAACATGAACTATATGATGGATCTTGCTATTTAAAAGCCACTGAGTCTGGTAGGTGGCTATAGGCTATAGTTCATTTCTAGCAAACAGAAATGTAAAGATAGCAACAGGTCATTACATCCCTTAATTGTCAAAATATTATTGTCCATAATATTTAAAGAATGTGGCGGAAATGAGGCTTGAGTCGGTGGATTAATTTATGAAAAGTGTGCAGCAAGGGCAGGCAAAATGGGAATTGTCAGATCTGTTTAGACTACAGTATGGGCTAAGCCCCGAATGTTTTCAACTGCAAGCAATGGCCCTGATAGAAATTGCCGGGCAGTGTTTATCTGTATTGTTGAAAACTTTTAAACAATTAAACATAATTGTGAAATATTCGGCTTCATGTTACACGAGCAGAACTAACTCTGTTTTGGGGAAATAATTAGACTCCTGACCACTTTTACAGTCTATAGGCCTATTAGAGATATGCGCTAAAGAACAGCCATGGTGCGTACTGCGCTATGGAGATTCCAAAGCGCTCTTTGGTCAGAACCGGAGAGTGATCGCAGATAGGTCTGTCCTATGCACCCAAACTTTCTACAATGCAGAAAAATATATATAAAGAGAATCAAACTATTCAAATCTCTATTATGTAAGCACAGATAATATAACAGTGTATTAGTCAGTCATATTTATTAGGTTAAACTGTGATTTCGCAACGTTTTTAATTTAAGGCCCACCCACAATTGGTCTGGCATCCAAATCCAAAACTGGAATCCTGGAGTGTGTGAGTGTGTGTAAGTGTAAGAGTGAGTGTGTGTGTGTGTGTGTGTGTGTGTGTGTGTGTGTGTGTATGTCAGGCACGGCGTTATGGGTCCAGAGGCTCAGGAAAGAGGTTTGGAGCCAATGGTAAAAAGGGAGGGGAATATTTGGCTTCATGAGGGACACCTATTATTTAGAGCACAACGTGTTTTGATCGTTATCTGAGTGTGTGTGTGTGTGTGTGTGTGATCGTTATCTGAGTGCTCCCACATTGGAAAATGCTAATTAGATCACAGAGATATATATACTGTGCTCCCGCGCACGCTCACTCACACTCCTATCTGCGAATTATGCAATCAGTTAGGTGTCCCCATTGCCACCAAACAGACCTTGTCATAATACATCCATTCCATTTCCTCTCTCACAGACCACACACACACACACACACACACACACACACACACACACACACACACACACACACACACACACACACACACACACACACACACACACACACACACACACACACACACACACACACACACACACACACACACACACACACACACACACACACACACACACACACACACACACACACACACACCATGCTCATTAGTTTCGTCAACTTTAGCATGGGTGTACTTGCACAGCACTGTATATGGTTTAATAAGAGCCCATCTCATTTGCAACAAATAGACAACCCCTTACAGTGGGCAACAAATAGACTAACCCTTAAAGTGGGCAACAAACCCTTAAAGTGGGCAACAAATAGACTAACCCTTAAAGTGGGCAACAAACCCTTAAAGTGGGCAACAAACCCTTAAAGTGGGCAACAAATAGACAGACGAGACGAGTCAAGGCAGACTAAACTTCAAGCTGAACGTCCTGTCAGACTGCATCAACTGCCTATTGCACTTCACAGGGAAGCGCGCACACACACACACACACACACACACACACACACACACACACATACACACACACACACACACACACACACACATCACACACTACTTACTGATTTCAGGCATTTAGTGCCCTCCTGTTAAGCACCTTCTATTACAGTTGTGGTATGAAATATGCTAAATAAATAAAGACGAGCAGATTGACTGAATGAAAACACATCAAAAATGCTAGCCTACATAGATGCTGAAAACAGGCTCATATTAGATCACACACACGCACACTGTAGCCTAGATACTGGGAGCAGACTTGACACCCCATAGGTTGTCTGATGCCAGTATGAGATTATATTCACTTCAAAACACATCTCCTCATGCATAATTTGGCACGCACAAAGCATAGCCTATATTCCCATCTCAGACTTCAACATCAAGGTTGTACCATATACGCACACACACAGGAGTGGTGTTGCTCTCCCATATACGCGCACACACACAGGAGTGGTGTTGCTCTCCCATATACGCGCACACACACAGGAGTGGTGTTGCTCTCCTATATGCGCGCACACACACACACACACACACACACACACACACACACACACACACACACACACACACACACACACACACACACACACACACACACACACACACACACACACACACACACACACACACACACACACACACACACACACAGGAGTGGTGTTGTGACGGCGAGGAAGAAATGATGCAAAGAGAACAAGAGAACAGGGAGTGTGTGTGTGTGTGTGTGTGTGTGGGGAGAGAGAGAAGGGAGGGCAGGAATAAGGGATGACGGACAAAAGAGGAGAGGAGAGAGGGAGCAAAGACTGCAGTGCAGAAAACAAACTCAAACGAGAGGAGAGATGACATCACAGCTGTCTGTGTCTGTGTGAGAGAGAGAAAGAGAGATTATTAGAGAGAAAGGAGGGATCGAGAGAGAGGGATAGATGAGAGAGAGAGAACAGAAGAGTGGTGTAAATATCCCTCCCTCTCTCTATCCCCTCTAAAGATAGAGAGAGAGAGGGATAGAAAGAGAGAGAGAACAGAAGAGTGGTGTGAATATCTTTAGTTGCGTGTGAGAAATTTGAGGGGGAGAAAAGGGTGTGAGTTATGTATAAGAGGTTTGGTGAGAGAAATTTGGGGCTTGGAAGTGTGTGTGTGCGTGTGTGTGTGTGTGTGTGTGTGTTTCAGCTCACTAATATATTCAATCTGATTTCCAATTCCATTTTAATTGCTACAGTGAGGCAGAAGACATTTCAGAAGAAAGAGAGTGCTTCTTGCACACACACACACACAGTCAGAGCCTACATAATGCTCCCCTTCCAACATACACACACACACACTCTCAGTCTCAGCATGTCTTGATCTCACACACATACACACACACACACACACACACACACGTCTGCCTCATTATCCCCCCATGACAGGAGGAAGGCGGCTGTCTGGTAGCAGTTGGGACTCAGTAGAAGAGTTAGCTGAAGTGTGTGTGTGTGTGTGCGTGCGTGCATACGTACAGGTAAATGCTTGTGTTTTCAGGCCTGCACTTTATTTGTTGCCTTCTATTTAACCTCTCTCTCTCATCACAGCAGGACTGGGGCAGCATCCAGCTGAACTTAGTTAAAGGGCACAATACAGGGCAGCCTGAATTAACTCTGTGTGTGGTGTGGTGTGGTGTGTGTGTGTGTGTGTGTGTGTCTGTGTGTGTGTGTGTGTGTGTGTGTGTGTCTGTGTATTTCCACTGCATTATTATTCATTAACCTCTCTTTAATCACAGCAGGGCATGGGACTAAATGAGCAGTATCCAGCTTAACTTAGTTAGAGAGAAGCCATAAAGCACGGCAGCTCTGTGTGTGTGTGTGTACATAAAACATAAAACAAACAGACACCAAACAACACTGGACTGGACTCAAAATGCAGGGAAAGTTGGCATGCCTACACTTTGTCGACCACTCTCTCACACTCCATGTTTACAAATGCCGCTGCAACCTTGCACAAATGCCGCTACAACCTTGCACTATGGTACCCTGCAATCCACCATCCACACTGTATAATGCACTCAGACTCTGACCATCACCTTGAATCAGTTGCCCATATTGTTAATGGCTGTACTATGTACAAAGGACTTTATACTGCACGCCATGACCGAATTGTTTACCTTATTGCTAGCACTGTTAAGGATGTACTTCCAGATAATGTGACTATGTACAAACACTCGCGTATTATGCCAGAATGGTTTAACAGCTCCACTGATGTGTTTTGTAACATCCCTAACACCCCTGATGTTGTGTTTTTAGACCGAGACAGAAGGGAAGTACTTATACTTGAAATAGGATGTGTGTACGATCTCTACATGGACATGGCTTTTAATGACAAAATCATGAAGTACCAACCCATACGGACAAAACTATGTGACCTAGGCTATCAGTGCAAGCTAGTGATGTTGATCTTTGGCAGCTTGGGGCATGTCCACAATCTTGTTTTCAGTGGGTTAAGGCTGGCAGGGCTCTCCAGCAGAAAAACAAAACAGCTAGCAAAGTTTTGCTCCATATCTGCAGTTATAGGCAGCCTTGCAGCATGGCGCAGGAGATGTTTTTTGTACCCCTGAATATCATTGAGTGACAAAGCCCTATCTTATCTCTTGAAATATTTGAATCCTGTCTGTTGTAATATGATTTGTGGATTTAAATAAAGAATTAAAATGTGTGTGTGTGTGTGTGCGTGCGTGTGTGTGTGTGTGTGTGTGTGTGTGTGTGTGTAGGACAGTTCGAGAAGGTCAGCCGGTTAAAGCCTTCCTACTATAGACTCTGGATATCAGATAACAGCCAGCGGTGTGTGTGTGTGTGTGTGTGTGTGTGTGTGTGCGTGTGTGCGTGTGTGCGTGTGTGTGTGTGTGTGTATGTGTGTGGGAGTGTGTGTGTGTGGGTGTGTGTGGGCCACAGCAAGTATAGAAATCACACCAATGCAGCATCTTCAAAAATATACAATATTGAGAGTAGGCTAGTGTGTGTGTGAGTGAAAGTAGGCTAGCCTATGTCAGCAAAAGGTTAAAGTCCTTTGAATTTGAATGTGAGTGTAGCCCATTTGAGGCTACATAACAAGAACTCAGTGATGGAGCAGGTGTGTGTGACATGCCATGCTGATGACGACGATGATGATGATGACTTATTTCATTGTAGTAATAAATGTAATGATGACATAAAGTAAGGCTGTCGCCCACTGCTATAATCACAATAACAAATAGCGCAACATAAGCACACACACACACACACGCGCGCACGCACGCGCACACACACACACACACACACACACACACACACACACTAGGGATCGACCGATATATCGGCCGGCCGATATATCGGCCGGCTGATATATCGGGCCGATATTTGCGTTTTTTAC
Organism: Alosa pseudoharengus; assembly: GCF_046254945.1. Taxonomy (NCBI): domain Eukaryota; kingdom Metazoa; phylum Chordata; class Actinopteri; order Clupeiformes; family Clupeidae; genus Alosa; species Alosa pseudoharengus. The sequence goes on from NW_027468870.1 coordinate 3,694,635, forward strand.
ATGTATTGGCATCGGCCGATAAGCGCCTGCGTTCGCCGATAGTTTTTTCCCCCGCATTATTTACATACAGGCGTCCACAGGCAGCTCTGTGTTGCTGGAGACGCTGCAAGACTGCCCCTCCCCCATGAACAGATAGCTGAAAGCCTGCTCTTCAAGACAACAGTAAACTTTAAACTTTCAAAGCATCTTTTAACTGTTTGACTTAGCTTAAATATTGCCATACACTTTGAAGGTGGAAGCAAGTTTGTGGGTCCAAGTGGAAAATGCGAATGATATAGGTAGCCTACTTTATTTAATGCTAATGCCTCGTTTATAAAACTGCTTGCCATTGTATTTAGGTAGCTGCAAATAGCTAAGTTGTAGGCTAGGCTATCCATATGCATGCGGTAGCTAGCTGTTACAAACACTGATCATATGATTAATGCCAACGTTGTTCCGTGGTATTTGTGGGAGTTTTATTCAGCGACCACCTGGCTGAGTGTTGGACGCGTGTGGTGTGTGTGTGTGTCTCCCTCCCTGAATGCCCCTCTTCTATAAGACTGCTTGCCATTGTATTTAGGGAGCTGCACTAAGTTGTAGGCTATCCGTTTGCATGGGGTAGCGGTAGCTGTTACGAACACTGGTCAATCATATGATTAAGTAATGCTGACGTTGTTCCGTGGTATTTGTGGGAGTTTTATTCAGCGACCACCTGGCTGAGTTTTGGACGCGTGTGGTGTGTGCGTCTCCCTCCCCCTCTCCCTTCGAGCGGGCGGAGTTGCCATCGCAGTGATATCAGAGCTTTAATGAGAGACGTGTTATATGTAGTTGAATATTAATTCGTGTTAACGTTTATCATGTACCAGACATACCGTGTATGCCTTACTTGTTTAGAGCCGTTTGCTAACGTTATCATTATCAATCCAGTTCAATGGTGGTTCGTCAGCTACCAAACAGAAGTTTGTGTGTGCGTCTGTCTGTCTCACTCAGTGGGACACACGCATCACAGCGATATGAGAGTGCTGCGCTACCTGAAGGAGAGATTTTAAAACTGAGAGATATGTTTATATAGGCTACCTTTTGACCTTGATGCCGTTTAGAACAGAAACATTTGACACCACGTTATTTTCCTCTGCTGATTTATGTTCTGTGGTTGACATCTGGCAGCTTTTTTTAGAAAAATATAGACATAGAAAAATTGAAACCATGCAGTCTTAAATTACAAATCAAGCACTTTATTTCAATAGCTAATTTTCAGGCTTATTGTTTTCTTAAATTATTTAAATGTGTTGACAAAGGACATTTTGTGATGACCTGAATTATGTCTTATAGTATGTCAGCAAGCAATGCGTCATCAAGGCTGTGTTGTAAGATGTTGATGAAAGCATTTTGCACAGTTAACCCTTAGAACCCTAAGCTGTTTTTAGGGCATTTTCACTACCTTTATTCATAAGGATTTATTCTGGTCATTGTAAGTGCCACACACATATATTATATATTGTTTTTTTCAGGAGAGTCTAGGCTATTCAGATCTGTATTTCATGTATTAATACTAGCATTGATTTTATTTAGATTTTTAAAGAATTAAAATATAAAAAGTGTATTATAAAAATTCTTATATTTCGACATGTATCTCACCACAGCAAGCTCACAGCTCTACATGCATTTCATGTGTGTGTAGGGCAGACTGTCCTGAATCGGGCAATATAATTGCCATGTTGGAGGGATACTCTGGGGCTGAGCAATTTACAGAAATATTTGCTGTGTGATTTACGGAAATAAATGCCATTTTTTATTTAGTGATGAAAAATGACCTTTCTGCGCTCCAAATCTGTGACACGAACTGATCTGACCTGACTTGACCCGAGGTTGCGTGTTAGCCTGCGTGCCTGTGTGTATGCAGTCATAATAATTCTCAACTTTTTACTGCATTGCCATGAACAAAGTAAAGGCAAAAAAGGTGTTTATTTGTTGAACAAATTGGGATGCAATGTGAGCCTTGAATTGGATGCCATGCAGGAATTTGCTAGGACCTCAAAACCTGAATATGAACTTGCTTTGCTATAGAGAAACACATGATAGCATTGGATAATAAACATGCTTTGCCACAAGAACAGACAAAAACATGGGGTAAGTCCAGCTATATGAAGTTATTATTTTGCTGTCACTTCGTCTGTTTTATAACCCAGAAGCATGTACTTGGTATCAAATGATAGCTCTGAGTCTCCTCTTTCATCTGACATGCGTGGCATATCTATGCGATCACGGGTCCGCGAGTAATTCAAACGAGAGTAATGAGTGTGCAGTGTTGGTTTGTGTACATGACGTTATTATTTTGCAGTCACTTCGTCTGGTTTTATAAGCCCGAAGGATTGATAAACATGGTACCAATGGATAGCCCTGTGCCCCCTCTTTCATCTGATATGCTTGCCATATCGATGCGATCACGGGTTTTTGCGAGTAATTCAAACTAGAGTAATGTGTGTGCAGGTGAACGCAGAGAAGTATAGACTGTAAATATGATGCAATTTGATTTAATTTCATGATTTTTTTTTATTTTCATACTTGATCGTACAGACAAGTGTGTAGTCTCGTTGGAAAGCCCCACTTCTGCTCTGTCGTGCAATAAAGGTTTCATCTCGCTGCGATGAACCGTTCCGGAGCAATGTAACAGAGAAGAAAGGGTGTGTTTTTTGACGCACTTTGCGTCAATCGGGTTCTAAGGGTTAACCATATTCAGTGCACCCATCCATAAGTTCAATGTTCCTTTTTTAAATTGAGACTTATAACATTTGTTATCATTTGTGTAATTATGTGTCATTTGTATGATGTAAATTGAGGGAGCAAAATAAAAGCAGTATCGGCTCCAAATATCGGCAGCCTGTATCGGTCATCGGCTTAGGCTGATGGAAAAAAATCGGTATCGGTATGGGCACTAAAAAATCCATATCGGTCGATCCCTAACACACACCTGCACGCACCCAGCTCTAACACAAGGGCTCTAACGACATGAGCTTCGCTGCCCTGGTCTCCTCCTGTGGGGACAAAAGGCCTCTGAACAAACAAAACATGAAATAAAGAAATAAAGAAATAAAGCTGCCAATTACCAGAAGCACTGCACTTTAAAAACAACAACACAACAACAACTTGTAGCAATTAATTACCAGGTGTGTGTGGCTGCCTCTCCTTCTCCCGCGCGCACAAGATTCTTATTTATACACACAAACAACTCTAAACAAACACAACTTGTGCACTGTCTGCCTTACACACAGGTTTTCTCGCTCACACACACACATGTTCCCCGTTCAGAGCACAGAACCCTGGATCATGCTTCTGAGACGTTCCCCCGTTCAGAGCACAGAACCCTGGATCATGCTTCTGAGACGTTCCCCGTTCAGAGCACAGAACCCTGGATCATGCTTCTGAGACGTTCCCCGTTCAGAGCACAGAACCCTGGATCATGCTTCTGAGACGTTCCCCCGTTCAGAGCACAGAACCCTGGATCATGCTTCTGAGACGTTCCCCCGTTCAGAGCACAGAACCCTGGATCATGCTTCTGAGACGTTCCCCCGTTCAGAGCACAGAACCCTGGATCATGCTTCTGAGACGTTCCCCAGTTCAGAGCACAGAACCCTGGATCATGCTTCTGAGACGTTGATGGAATATTCTAGTGCTGAGCCCAATGGAGGCATCTCATAGTGCTGTTAAACATATCAGGACCAAGAGGACTGGACACAGCAGCACAATGGAGGCATCTCATAGTGCTGTTAGAGGACTGGTGTGTGTGTGTGCGTGTGTGCGTGCGTGCGTGAGTGTGTGCGCGTGTTGGGGGGAGTCCGTCTGCATGTGTGGGTGTCTGTTGTGTGTGTCTGTGTGCCTGTCTGTGTCTGTGTGGGTGTCTGTTGTGTGTGTCTGTGTGCCTGTCTGTGTCTGTGTGGGTGTCTGTTGTGTGTGTCTGTGTGCCTGTCTGTGTCTGTGTGGGTGTCTGTTTTGTGTGTCTGTGTGCCTGTCTGTGTGTGTGGGTGTCTGTTGTGTGTGTCTGTGTGCCTGTCTGTGTGGGTGCATCGAAGTATCGAAAACGCAATTCTTGACTTGGTATCGGTATCGAAGCAATAATTTTGGTATCGTGACAACACTAGTCCGTCTGTGTGTGTGGGTGTTAAGTGTGTGTGTGTGTGTGTGTGTGTGTGTCTCTGTCTATGTGTGTCTGTGTGGTGTGGTGTGGTGTGGTGTGTGTGGCAGTATGGAAACCCAGGGACAACGATTGAGGATAGGGGGTGAAAGTATATTTCTATTAAACGTGTGAGACGTGCTAGAGAGCCATACATGGATAGCTGTCAGGAGCTAAGTGGTAGGAGGGTTGTAACGTGTGTGTGTGTGTGACGTGTGCAAGAGAGAAAGATATCACCAGATAGGATACAAAAACATGAAGAGAAAGGGAGAGAGAGAAAGAGGGTGAGAGAGAGGGAGAGAGGAAGAGAGAGAGGAGAGAGAGAGAGAGGGAGAGGGGGAGAAAGAATGGAGAGAGAGAGGGAGAGAGAGGAAGAGAAGGAGAGCGAGAAGGAGAGAGAGAGGGAGAGGAGAGAAAGATGATGCAGTTTGATGATCGCTTAGCAATTGAGTCACCTTGCACAAATCACCCAATTTCACAAGATGCAAGAGCATTAATGCTGATCTGATATGATGAGAAGAGAGAGAGAGAGTGAGCGAGAAAAGAGAGAAAGAAAGAAAGAAAGAAAGAAAGGAGAGAAAGTTGGGGAGGAAGCAAGGAAGGGAGAAAGGGTAAAAGATTCAGAGGAGAAAATAAGCAAGTTGGTGACTGCTCTCTCTCTCTGTGTGTGTGTGTGTGTGTGTGTGTGTCAGGTGTTACGTGCAGGCAAGAGCACTGATATGGGTATGGCCGCTGTGACGGCTTCAATTTCACACGACACACACATCCATAATGAATGAACCGCCGCTCTCTCTCTCACACACACACCGACACGCACATCCATAATGAATGAACCTTCTCTCACACACACACACACACACACACACACACACACACGCGCGCGCACACACGCGCACACACGTGCACACGCGCACACGCACACACCTGTGAAGTCATGGAAATGCAAATACTTGCAACAGCAATGAGAATGAAAGCGATTTCATGTCAATTTTTACACAAGGTCAGGAAATAGTGTTGTGTAATACATAGTGTGTGTGCGTGTGTGTGTGTGTGTTCACTGCGCTCCTGCTGCCTCAGGTGATCCATTTCTCTATCAGCTCAAGTGGCTCCGCAGTGATTGCTGAATATGAAACAGTGACACACACACACACACACACACACACTCACACACACACACACACACAGACCTAACACTCGGACTCCAAACCCTCAAGTCCTCCATCTACGCGTTTCATTTAACAACCTGAGCACACACACCAACAGACGGAAATATTCCCCTGCCACATCTCTCTCTCTCTCGCTCACACACACCCCTGCAACATCTCTCGCTCACACACACACACACACGCCTGCCACATCTTGCTATCTCTGTCTCGTTCACATACACATTTCCCTGCCACATCTTGTTCTCTCGGTCTCTCTCAGACACACACACAGACACACACACACACACACACACACCCCTGCCACATCTTGCTCTCTTTGTCTCTTTCTCTCACACACACACACACACACAGACACACACCATTTTGACATCTTCATCATATTCCCCTGACAGCCCTACAAGCATGTCAGTCAAATATGTGAACACCTCTGATGAGGAATGACAGCTAGACAGAGAAGAAGAGAGAGAGAGAGAGAGAGAGAGAGAGAGAGAGAGAGAGAGAGAGAGAGATGGATGGAGGGATGGAGAGAAATGACAGGGAGGTTTGTCTTTGGCCAGCACCATCCTGATACAGAAGCTTTAATTGTCATTCCATAGTTCACAGCTCGGTACTGTTCCATAGTTCACAGCTCGGTACTGTTCCATAGTTCACAGCTCGGTACTGTTCCATAGTTCACAGCTCGGCACTGTTCCATAGTTCACAGCTCAGTTCTGTTACTAAAGCATCTCAGATCTCTGATTGACAAAATCAGACTCAGACAAAATCAGAATCAGACAAAATCATCAAAATCAGAAAAAATCATCATATCTGCTCAATTACTAATTCAACATCCGGAACTTCCAGCTACAAATAGAGGGAAACTTAACTTGATGTCAGAGTTCAGCTTGATAGACCACGACACACGAACAAACGGTACAGAATCTCAGCTCTTCCACGTGTGGCTTAGACACTCTAATCAACTAACCACCTTCCGCACATCAAATGGGTATTTTGATTACTTTCAGTCTGATATTCGGGCAAATCACAGCACTGAAACAGCTCTTAAGGTTTTCAATGACATACGCCTCAACACAGATTCAGGTAAAACATCAGTCCTAGTGCTACTGGACCTTAGTGCAGCATTTGACACTGTTGATCACAATATTTTACTACACAGACTAGAACACTAGGTTGGATTTACAGGCATAGTTATCAACTGGCTCAAATCATATCTACAAGAAAGGCACTTCTTTGTTGCCATCGGCAACTGTACGTCAACCAGTGTTGCGCGGTCTGCCCGAAATTCAGCGGTCGCCCGCGGATGACCGCGGTTACCCGCGGTTATGAGTCATAAACAAAATATTTTAATGATATTCGGGTCATTTGCGGGCGGGTCAGTTAAAATTAATTAAATATATATTTTCTACAAATAGGCCTACTTAAAATATCACGAGAAGGCTAGTATCAATACAGTAAAGTCAACAGTAAAGAAGCTGAAGACGAGTTAAAATAATAAAGACACCCCTTCAGGAAAAGCGATATAGGCTATGGGAAATATTGGGAAAAGTTCTTAAAGAAGATGACAGTAGACCGTACAAGTTATGGTCTATGTAGGCCTACTTCTTGCGATTTCCATTTTAAAGTATGACAGCCAAAACAGGCAGCCTGCAGGAATAAATGTTATGGCACAGACTACACAGCCATATCTACCGGTATGTATAGGTTCGCGCAAGCATAAAAGTTACCTTAGTTCGTTGTGTTTGTGACTTTAAACAGTGAATGTGCTTTAGTAAAGCTTTGTGCTTCATTCAGCATTATAAACCAGTTCTTACGTTAACGTTTTGACCATCAATGTATCTGTCTTGCCTACCTTGCCTCACCATTTCTGTTTTCGAAAGAAAGATGTATGTCCATGGCCTTCAAATCTTATCCTAGTGTTCTAATCCTTGGTGGTTGCGTGCGTGCTTGCGCTCTTAATCTCATTCTCTCTCCTGCGCAAACATTATGTCCTGCATGCCTACTGCGTGTAGTTCTACTGCATAAAGTTTCGCAAATAAATTAGTTTGTTTTACAGAAATGGCCTACTGTCACACTGCATGCAGCCTATAACCAAAAGCACACATTTTGTAAATAAGCGGGTCGGATCGCGGGTCGGGTATAATTTTGTCCTAATTAATATTCGCGGTCCGAGTTGCGGTCGGGTTGATTAAAATATCGGGCGACCGCGGGCCGCTTGTGACCAAACCCGCGCAACACTGACGTCAACACCAACACCCTTGACCTGTGGTGTTACCCAGGGGTCGATCTTGGGGCCACTATTATTCAACCTCTATATGCTCCCACTTGGACAAATCATTCAAAATAATTAGATTTCATATCATAGCTATGCAGATGACACACAAATTGAATTTCAATCTATCTTTCTAAATGTACTTGATAATGCCAAATGATTATGGTCCCCTTGCATCTCTGTTAGTGTGTTGAGCAAATCAATAACTGGATGTCTCACATTTTCTTCAGCTGAACAAGGAAAAAACTGAAGTAATTATATTTGAAAAACTCAGGGTTGCCACTCTCCCTTGACACAAAATGGTTGAAAGCGAAGGATGCTGTTAAAAATCATGGTGTAATAATTGACAGTGGCCTAAATTTCAACAGCCACATGAAAGCAATAACTAAACCAGCATTTTACCACCTCAAAAATATTGGCAAACTTAGAGGGCTGATGTCAAAACATGATTTAGGAAAAACTCATTCATGCATTTATCTCCAGCAGGGTTGATTACTGCAATGGGCTTTTCACAGGCCTTCCTAAAAAGAATATCAAACAGCTTCAGGTGATACAAAATGCAGCAGCTAGGGTTCTCACAAAAAATAAAAGAACTGACCACATTACTCCAATTCTTTAGTCCCTGCACTGGCTTCCAGTAAGTCACAGAATTGACTTTAAAGCACTACTGCTTTAACTTGATTTATAAACAAGCAGGACCTAAATAGCGATCAGACATTGTGACGGGCCACTAGGCCCTCTACTCATTTGTCTGTTTGTCAACTTGTTTTCAGGTGTGCTCATGACCTAACAAGCTGATGAGCTGCACCTGTTTGCAGGTGTCCAGATAAGAGTAATATCCTTAGCTCACAGCTCAGTACCAGTGTTGCCATAGTCCGCTTATTATAAGCAACTTTGGGCTTGTGTTTTTTTTATGTGGTCGCTTCATTTGGGCTTGCTTCGTAGAATCCACGCAGCGCCTACAGGTACACAGAGGGCATTTTAATCTATGCCTCTACAGAGGGCATTTTAAATCTATGCCTCTACACAGAGGGCATTTTAATCTATGCCTCTACACAGAGGGCATTTTAATCTATGCCTCTACACGTACACATAGAGCATTTGTATCTATGCCTCTACACAGAGAGGAATTTAATCTATGCCTCTACACAGAGGGCATTTTAATATATGCCTCTACACAGAGGGCATTTTAATCTATGCTTCTACATGTACACAGAGGGCATTTTAATCTATGCCTCTACACAGAGGACATTTTAATCTATGCCTCTACACAGAGAGCATTTTAATCTATGCCTCTACACAGAGGGCATTTTAATCTATGCCTCTACACAGAGAGCATTTTAATCTATGCCTCTACACAGAGGGCATTTTAATCTATGCCTCTACACAGAGGGCATTTTAATCTATGCCTCTGCGTCAACTCTGTACTGTAACTGTAGGCTCCTCTAACATGACCGGTGACCGCCCCAGAAATGTAACATCAGGGGTTAGGGGAGTGGATGCTCACTATTTGGTGTTGGGTCGCTTCTTTTGGGCTTATAGAGACCTGCTGCTTGTTTTTCCTCACATGACCATGCAACACTGATCAGTACTGATACTACTGTAAAGGATCTCAGATTTGGAGTTTATATTTAAGTAACACCACAGATGTCATTCCATAGTTCACAGCTCAGTACTGTTACTAAAGCATCTCAGATTTGGAGTTTATATTTCAGTAATATCACAGATGTCATTCCATAGTTCACAGCTCAGTACTGTTGCTAAAGCATCTCAGATTTGGAGTTTATATTTCATCCAACCATTTTACAGCACTGTGTAGGTGTAGTTCTTCAGTACTATGTGTGTTCCCTGGATGTAGTGATCACCATACTCGAGCGCACACCTAGGCAGCAGGCGGCCCACAAACTACTTTAATCTGTCTCACAAACTACTTTAATCTGGCTCACAAACTACTTTAATTTGGCCCGCAAACTACTTTAATTTGGCCCGCAAACTACTTTAATCTGTCTCACAAACTACTTTAATCTGGCCCACAAACTACTTTAATTTGGCCCACAAACTACTTTAATTTGGCCCGCAAACTACTTTAATCTGGCCCACAAACTACTTTAATCTGTCTCACAAACTACTTTAATTTGGCCCGCAAACTACTTTAATCCAGCCCACAAACTACTTTAATCTGTCTCACAAACTACTTTAATTTGGCCCGCAAACTACTTTAATCCAGCCCACAAACTACTTTAATCTGTCTCACAAACTACTTTAATTTGGCCCGCAAACTACTTTAATCTGGCCCACAAACTACTTTAGCCTGGCCCGCAAACTACTTTAATCTGTCTCGCAAACTACTTTAATCCGGCCCGCAAACCACATTAATCTGGCCCGCAAACCACTTTAATTTGGCCGGCACACTAATTTAATCCAGCCCGCAAACTACTTTAATCTGGCCCGCAAACTACTTTAATCTGGCCTGCAAACTACTTTAATCCGGCCCGCAAACTACTTTAATCTGGCCCGCAGCAGTTTTGGGGAAGTGGTGAGTCTAAATATGGCCACACTAGCAGAGACTCTAAACGCCTCACTAGCTAATCTATGGAGGACAGACGGACCAGACCAGAGACGGATCAGGGCCACATCAGGGCCACATCTGCTCCTGTGGTTCCCGCTACTGTGAGCAGAATGGCTTAAAACGGAATGATACAGCCAACTGAATGTGACAGAGAGAGAGAGGGGGTTAAGAGAGGGCGAGTCAGCGAGAGGAAGATGGAAGAAGAAAGATTCCCATGATATATAGCCCGCTGTGCTGTGTGCGTGTTGTTAATCTCAATTTCTTGTGATTTCCTTCATCTCCTGATCTATGAATAATAACTACTCTAGTCAGCACACTCTCTCCATCGCCTGCCCAGTCACGCCTGGAGTCACTCTCCGAAACTGAGAGGGAGAAAGATGGAAAGAGAGAGAGGGAGAGCGAGAAAGAGTGAGAAAGAGCGAGAGAGTGAGAAAGAGTGAGCGAGAGAGAGAGAGAGCTGGAAAGGTTGCTATCCTGTGATGTTGATAATCAGAGACAGTAGCTCAGCAGATGGCCTGCCCAGATTTTCTCTAACTGTAGAGCATCTCTATATGCCATTACAAATGGTACAGACACACGGTGCCATTACAACGACTCCGTACAGACACACGGTGCTATCACAACGACTATTACAGACACACAGTGCTATCACAACGACTATTACAGACACAAGGTGCTATCACAACGACTATTACAGACACACAGTGCCATCACAACAGCTCCTTACAGACACACGGTGCTATCACAACGACTATTACAGACACACGGTGCTATCACAACGACTATTACAGACACACGGTGCTATCACAACGACTCCGTACAGACACACGGTGCTATCACAACGACTATTACAGACACACGGTGCTATCACAATGACTCCGTACAGACACACAGTGCTATCACAATGACACCGTACAGACACACCGTGCTATCACAACGACTATTACAGACACACAGTGCTATCACAACGACTATTACAGACACACGGTGCCATCACAACGACTATTACAGACACACAGTGCCATCACAACAGCTCCTTACAGACACACGGTGCTATCACAACAGCTCCTTACAGACACACGGTGCCATCACAACGACTATTACAGACACACAGTGCTATCACAACAGCTCCTTACAGACACACGGTGCTATCACAATGACTATTACAGACACACGGTGCTATCAAAACGACTATTACAGACACACTGTGCTATTACAACGACTATTACAGACACACGGTGCTATCACAACGACTATTACAGACACACGGTGCTATCACAACGACTCCGTACAGACACACGGTGCTATCACAACGACTATTACAGACACACGGTGCTATCACAACGACTATTACAGACACACGGTGCTATCACAACGACTCCGTACAGACACACGGTGCTATCACAACGACTATTACAGACACACAGTGCCATCACAACGGCTATTACAGACACACGGTGCTATCACAACGGCTATTACAGACACACAGTGCTATCACATTGACTATTACAGA
>NW_027468870.1:3711301-3729802 GCF_046254945.1 Alosa pseudoharengus
AAAGCAATAGTGCTCAATGACTGAAATGCAGCAGTGTATAATAATTATACTCTAGGAAGTTAATATAGCATGCAGGCTGAATAATGTTCCTCCCAGTGCTCAAGGTCTCAAAGAGAATTTCACTTCTGGACACCTGGTGTAAACAGGTGAATAACTACGATTCAGATTCTAATCACCCAACACAGAGTAATATTACTCCACCCAACAGGGTACCTCACCCAACACAGAGTAATGCTACTCCACCCAACAGAGTACCTCACCCAACACAGAGTAATATTACTCCACCCAACAGAGTACCTCACCCAACACAGAGTAATGCTACTCCACAATCCTGCGTTGGGTGGAGTACCCTGTTAGGAGGAGTACCATTAGATGTCCTTAAATTATTTCTGCAGTGTGCATCGACTGACTGAAATGATTTTATGTCAGAACTTTGGGTAAAGTCATTTAAATTCTGTTTTTCAGCCTGAGTGCACATCTGATAACAGATAAAACGATAATCAGGAAGTCAAAGCGAAAACAGAGTTGAAGGAAGAAATATGAGAATAAGAGTGTGTGTGTGTGTGTGTGTGTGTGTAAAGTAAGAGAAGGGGAAAGATAAATTAAAGTCGATGAAAAGCACGGCAGTAACATTGTCTCACAAGAATACAGAGAGCAGCAGTGACCTTCCACACACACAAAGGACTCATCGGCCATGTGTGTGTGTTCATGTGTGTGTGCGTATGAGAATGTGTATACACATGAGTGTGTGTTTGTGCGTGTGTTTGTGCATGTGTGTGTGTGTGTGTGTATGTCTATGTGTGTGTGTTCATGTGTGTGTGCGTATGAGAATGTGTATACACATGAGTGTGTGTGTGTGTGCGTGTGTCTGTGCGTGAGTGTGTGTATGTCTGTGTGTGTGCGTGTGTGTGTGAAGATGACAAAGACAAATGAGAGAGCAAGGCAACAGCACCAATACAGACAGAAACATGTGGAGAGCCAGCAAGGAAGCATGAGAGAGAGAGAGAGATAGAGAGAGAGAGAGAGAAAGAAAAATGAAAGAGAGAGAAAGAGAGGGAAACAGAAACCCCAAAAGACTCAAGATAAAAACTTTACTGAATGTCATCTCCTTTCTTGATCTCCTTTTTTCTCTCTGGTTGCAGCCCCGGGTAGCCAGAAGCACATAACCACCGCAGCATAAGAAGCCCTTATTAACCAGCGCAGCATCAGAAGCCCTTATTAACCAGCGCAGCATCAGAATCACTTATTAACCAGCGCAGCATCAGAATCACTTATTAACCAGCGCAGCATCAGAACCAGCATCAGCATCAGAAGCCCTTATTAACCAGCGCAGCATCAGAAGCCCTTATTAACCAGCGCAGCATCAGAAGCCCTTATTAACCAGCGCAGCATCAGAACCAGCGCAGCATCAGAAGCCCTTATTAACCAGCGCAGCATCAGAATCACTTATTAACCAGCGCAGCATCAGAATCACTTATTAACCAGCGCAGCATCAGAACCAGCGTCAGCATCAGAACCAGCGCAGCATAAGAAGCCCTTATTAACCAGCGCAGCATCAGAAGCCCTTAACCAGTGCAGCATCAGAATCCCTTATTAACCAGCGCAGCATCAGAATCACTTATTAACCAGCGCAGCATCAGAATCACGTATTAACCAGCGCAGCATCAGAAGCCCTTATTAACCAGCGCAGCATCAGAAGCCCTTATTAACCAGTGCAGCATCAGAATCACTTATTAACCAGCGCAGCATCAGAACCAGCGCAGCATCAGAAGCCCTTATTAACCAGCGCAGCATCAGAAGCCCTTATTAACCAGCGCAGCATCAGAATCACTCATAGCCGTGGGAAGTGGGGGTGCTGGGGGTGCGGCAGCACCCCCTGCAGGAAAGCACGCGTATTTATGTGTCATACCACTCACGATCAGAAAAAAAAGAAACTCTCCGTCCCCCTGTCTATTATTCTATTATGCACTAAAACATGTTACATTAGACCTGGGAGATCTAAACAAAAACTAAACAAATTGACAAAACAAACCTGAGGGAGATATCCTATGACGCTAGCTTTATGGTACGACAATATGCCATATTAAGTAGCTGAATATTACCGTGAGTTTCCCAAGGAGCTGAACACGGGCCGCCTCAATCTTCAGCTTAAAATGATGCATAGTGTTATCGGGGAGTCTCGGTGCACCACGGTGAAAGGTGGCATGGATATTAAGTAAGCTCCATCCACAAACGAGAGCTCTCTTCAGCGAGGTAGATGAACTTATTCATCTGTGTCTTTGCGTGCCTGTTTCAGTGGCCTCCTCAGAGCGTTCTTTCTCTTATTTTTGAAAGTGTAGGTTAAAGGCTACACTGTGCGTTTATGATGTTAGCATTTGTTGTAGGCTATATTTGTGATATGTGGATCAATTTAATGTAGGCTAGCCTATGAATATTGCGTTGTGTAGGCCTATATGCATATGTTTTGAATCAATGTGTTCTGTCTAATAATATGCTGTGCGATAGGGTCTTTAGCCTGTTTTGACATCCATGTCAGAAGCGTCAATAATTATTACGTTTTATTAATGTTGGTGTTCAACAGTTATATATTTCATGTGTTCACCGTCGTTTTCGGTGCAAGGCTACAGCAACTTTGTTACCTTAGCATCAGAAGCCCTTATTAACCAGCGCAGCATCAGAAGCCCTTATTAACCAGCGCAGCATCAGAAGCCCTTATTAACCAGCGCAGCATCAGAATCCCTTATTAACCAGCGCAGCGTCAGAATCCCTTATTAACCAGCGCAGCATCAGAATCACTTATTAACCAGCGCAGCATCAGGGGTTTCTCACACCACTAGCACCACTACTACAATATCGCACTAAAGAAATCGCCATCCTCGCCTTGAACATTTCTGCTCACACTCTCACTGAAGTGATCCAGATAACGGCTGCAGGCCAGAGAGCTCAGTAAACTGATACCCCATGAAGAACACACACACACACACACACAGGCTGCAGGCCAGAGAGCTCAGCACACTGCAGATACCCCATGAAGAAGGCATGCACACACACACACACACACACACACACACATATACAGTACACACACAAACACACACACACACACACATTGAGATCTGCATACTGAGAGAACAGAATAGAAGAAGTCCACAGATGGAGGAATACAGACGGAGGGACAGACAAGAGTAACAAGCAGCTGCCTTTAGAGTCTGTGGAAGAAGTGAGCGCACACACACACACAGTAAAATATTCTGCAGATTTCTCCATCTCTGAATTAGTCTAGACATGCAGCCCAAGACACCCTTGATCCCTCCAGCAAAGAGACTGCAGATGCCAATCTAGTAGAGAAAATTAAAATGCAGCAGAATTTCAAAGTGTTTGAGTGTATGTTTGTGTGTGTGTATGTGCGTGTATGTATATATATATATATATATATATATATATATATATATATATATATATATATATATAGCTCAATGCAAATCAAACCAGCTAATAGGCTAACTGAAATAACACCATGCCAATCTCTAGGTATGGTGAAGGGTATGTGATGATGTGGGGCTATTTTAATTCCAAAGGCCAAGGTAACTTTATCAGGATGCACAGTATTCTGGATCCATGAAATAACTGGCCTTTAAAAATAAAAATCTGCCTGTCTCTATGGGAATTTAACATAGGGGTGCCAATACTTATGACCCCCTGGTTAGATATTTCCTATTTTTTCACTTAAGGCATTAAGATCATTTTCCAAAAGATGATTTTATATTCCTCTTTTCAGTCAACTTTAGCATGGGTGCCACCACTTTTGGCCATCACTGTATATATATATATATATATATATATATATATATATATATATATGTATATGTATATGTATATATGTGTGTGTGTGTGTGTGTGTGTGTGTGTGTGTGTGTGTGTGTCTGTGTTCGCATCACTGGTGAAGCACTAGCTTAAGCACAGGTCCCCTCCAGCTCTACTGAGCATGTGCAGAGTAGAACAGTCAGGCCCTTGCAGCCGATAATAACCTCAACTGGAGCTGCATTGACTCCATCGCCCTGGAGACAACTTGCTAATGAGTAGGAAACACACTGACATGAGTAACCTCCTCCCACTAACCCCCTAGCACACTTACACGGTCACACACACACACCGATATACAGACATACCTACCCCTTAGCACACTTACACGGTCACACACACACACACACACACACACACATAAAGCGCTTTCAGACATACGTGTAAGACCGGAGGTTCTGCGGATGTTAAACGGTGGGGCCGTATATCTGAACGACATAACCAGTCATGTGGAAGTCCAAATTGACCCGGTGTTTATACTACTCCCCCCCTAGTATTTCCTCCGGACATTATGTAAATGTGCTGTGTCTGAACGAAGCGTAGAACATGCGGTTAAAATTCACACCTAGTGAGAGGGCGTGTCGGTGACGTTTCTTTCGTGCGTCCATGTGGTTATATCTGACTTAAATGCCAGTGTTATGATGGAGTGGCATAGTGCTGTCCAGAAAATCTCCGACCTGGTAAGATGCAGACATCACAGAGCTACTGTCCATGAGGGCATACAACATTTTGATAGAACACATGAAGGGAACGGCAAGAGACATGTTGTAGCCTAACTGCATGGCAAGGCCAAACGAATTCAAAAGACAGAAGGCGCTGAAAAGGCAGTAGCCTACAGCAACGTCGTTGACGACAATAACAGCAGTATTTAATAAATTGTTAGCCAACACGGTTTTCTGTTCATTGATAGCATTCTCATGACCTCACTGCTGATATTTGTTGAGCAAAAATATGCCTAGAAAATGAAAACGAAGAAAAGCCAACTTTGTTCCAAGCTCCTTACGTAAATGCAATAGACACATGGGGAGAGGATGCTTTTGGAAAAAATAAACCATGAAAAAACGAACCACTTTACTGTTACTGTATGTTAGTATTTTGTTTGTTGCATAAAAACGTTGTATATGATGGCCTTGAAGTCTTGAGTTAGCCTACTGAATTGGCTGGTACCATAAAGTTCATGAATGCTCTCTCTCTCCAACGCAAACCAGATTTGGGGTTCCATAGCCAAGTAATTCTGCTACATAACGTTGAAAACAGATACATACAAATACTGTAGGTCAATTTCAAGTGTGCACTTACGTGACTACTTCAAATATTAGCCTACGCACAACACATTTTTCTTCTTTAGCCTACATAATGCATACACTTTGTAAACAAACAGCAGCTGTGACAGGCAGCGGCCGCATATATTCTGCGACATATCTCGCATCTTGTGAACTCTACAAGCCCCCACCCCTCACTTGACATCCACACAGAGATTCTGTAATGTGCGTGTATGTTGTTCACACATAGGTCCGTATAAGGTCAGTATAAGGTCCGCAGGTTAGCATCATATCTGAATCATCCGAAGGGTAGGACCTCCGTTTGACAAACCTCCGCATATACTCCGGAGGTTATATCTGAAAGCGCTTATATACAGTCATACCTACCCCTTAGCACACTTACACGGTCACACACACACACCCATATACAGTCATACCTACCGCCTAGCACACTTACACGGTCTCACACACACACACACACACATTTACAGTCCTACACTCACAAACGCAGACACAAATACATCTCACACACACACACTCTTCTGCTGATCATCAGCGGCTTACAGTCTAACTGAGTACACATACACACCCATATACAGTCATACACCCACAAACGCACAAATACGTTACACACACACACACACACACACACATACTTCTGCTGATCATCAGCGGCTTACAGTCTAACTGAGCTCAAAATGGTGAGCAGGTCTGAGCCATGTGCACCACTCGTTGTCCCTCAGAAGCTCTGGAGCCCTGTGCTGAGGGGACACACTGCCACCTGGTGGGCAAGAGGCGCTAGTGCGCGGCTCAGGGTGATTAGTGCCTTAGCTGTGGCTGCAGTTTAGTGCTCAAACTGTTGCCCTCTGACTTCCACAACTCTCTCTCCTCTCACTCTCTTCCCTCACTCTCTTCCCTCACTCTCTTCCCTCACTCTCTCCCCTCACTCTCTCCCCTCACTCTCTCCCCTCACTCTCTCCCCTCACTCTCTCCCCTCACTCTCTCCCCTCACTCTCTCCCCTCACTCTCTTCCCTCACTCTCTTCCCTCACTCTCTTCCCTCACTCTCTTCCCTCATGCTCTCCTCTCACTCTCTTCTCTCACTCTCTCCTCTCTCACTCTTCCCTCACTCTCTCCTCTCAAATTCAAATTCAAATTCAAATATGCTTTATTGGCACGACAAACCATATGATGCATTGCCAAAGCGTTCACAGGAATAATAATAATTAAAGAAAATACAAATACAAAATGATATAAACATGTACAAACATTACAAACATTGGTACACTTCGTCACACACACACACACACAGAGCACGTCACAACCATACAAGACCATTGTCTGTACACGTGCATAGGAAAACCAAGACAGGACAAAACAAAACAAAACAAAACAAACAGGAGACATGGTGTAACAGACTGGGGCTGGGGAGCAGTGTTATGTTGAAGGGTGGAGGTAGTGGGGTGATTATCTTAAGTAATGCCTTCTCTCAGGTTATGGAGTGAGGACACATAACTGGCTGCCAGTATGCATGTGCTGGTGTCCTCACCCAAAACTACAGCAAGTTTTTCTGTTCCTCCAGTTTTGTGAAGTGGGGAATGATGTTGTTCAAAATAGTGAAATATTTGTCTCTTTGGGAACGATATTTGTCAAAGTGTAGCAGAAAGTGCACCTCTGACTCTACCTCCCCTGTCATACAGTGACCACATGTCCTTTGCTCTTTGGGCAGCCATGACTTCTTGTGCCTGCTTTTCTCTATGGCTAGACTGTGGTCACTCAGCCTGTACTTGGAGAGGATCAGTCTCTGCTTCGTATCTCTGACAGTGTGGAGATACTCTGCCAATTAATAGTCTTTTCGTATGCCAATGTAACATTCTAGTTTGTGTGTAATTTTGTTTCTTTCTTCCAGAGTTCCAAATAATAATTCTTGTTGTTCTTGTTGATTTGGTTGATTCTGATTGGTGGTTGGGAAGCAGTGCTGGTCTGGACAATTTGTGGGTTAGGGGTTAGTGGGTTAGTTAAATCCGAGGCCAACTGACATAGGGGACTGGGCTTAAGGCTGAGCTCTTAGGATTTAAGTGCTTTAAAATGTAGTGAATTTTGAGGGCTTAATTTTAGATAAATCCAGAATTTTAGTGATCGTTTTTGGATATTAATCAATAGTGGAAATCGGCCTAATTATGCCCTGCTAGCATTTGTGGGTACTTTTCTTTGGATATGTAACAAATTCCTACAGAATTCAGCATGCAGGGCTTCTATTGGGTGTTTGTCCCATCTAGAGTAGTCGTGCTTACTGAGTGGACCCCATATTGCAATTGGCAAAATGACTGTCAAATATTTTGGACCAGATTTTAATTGGTATATCTATTTGATGAACATTTCTTTTTATTGCATAAAATGCTCGTTGTGCTTTTTCTTTTAGTGCATTCACTGCATGACCAAAGTTTCCAGAGGCGTTACCTAGAGTAAAGAGGTGTCTGGTTCCCTGAGGTCTGGGATGCTTCTGGAAGATCATAACTTTAGATTTGTCCAAATTGACTGTCAGGGCCCAGTTCTGACAGTACTGCTCTAGCAGGTCCAGGTGCTGCTGTCGGCCCTGTTCAGTGGCCGACAGCAGCACCAGGTCATCCGCAAAGAGCAGGGATTTGACTTCCATGTCCAACAAGGTGAGCCCAGGTGTTGCAGATTGTTCCAATAACACCGCTAACTCATTTATATAGATATTGAACAAGGTTGGACTCAAGCTGCAACCCTGTCTCACCCCACGCCCTTGAGTGAAGTATTCAGTTCTTTTGTTGCCAATTTTTACGCCACACTTATTGCCCAACTAAATTGATTTGATGATGTTACACATTTTACCCCCTATACCACTTTGTAGGATTTTGAAGTACAATCCTTCATGCCAGATTGAATCGAAAGCTTTTTTAAAATCCTCTCACTCTCTTCTCTCACTCTCACAATAACCTGAGTAAGGAACTTGACTTGGCATGTATGTGTGTTTGTGTCTTTCTCTCCCTCTCACACACACACACAGTGAGTGAGTGTGTATGTGAGTGATTTCCCTCACCCTGAAACACACACACACCCCTACAAAGCTAAAACTGCACCGTCAGGCAAAACTCAGAGAAACCCTGGCTTCAGCACACACACACACACAGAGAGCTGCGGAGAAGCGAGACTCTTTGAAGAGTTCCTTTCATTCTCCCCGTGTTTCCCGCCGGGAAAAACAGCAGCAGCAGCAGAACACACACACACACACACACACACACACAAGCGGGCGGGGATGAAAGAGGAGCCCACGGAACGCGAGACGGACCAGGAACTCCGCAAGAAGACACGGAACGTCTTTAGAAAGAGCCTTTTGTAAAGCAGAGACGGCCAGGTGCACACACACCCAGTACAGTGCATAACGTATGTGTGTGTGCATATGTATATGTGTGTGTGGATGCATATGCATGTGTGTGTGCATATATGTGTGTGTGTGTGTGTGGATATGTGTGTGCGCATATATATTTGTGTGTGGATATGTGTGTGTGCATATGTGAGTGTGCGTGTGGATATGTGTGTGTGTGTGTGTGTGTGTGTGTGTGTGTGTGTGTGTGGTGTGTGCGTGCAACCTTATTGTACCCAGTACATAGTGTGTGTGCATATGTATGTGTGTGTTTGCAACCTTATTGCAGTGTATCTGTGTGCAAAATCATCACAGTCTATGTATATATGTATGTATGTATGTATGTGTGTATGGGTGTATTTGTGTATGTGTGTGTGTGTGTATATACCAGGGCTTTGAACCGATTTTTTTTCCCAATCGGTTCGTTCCGAACAGAAACGGAATTATAACGTTTCCGGTTATGAGTTCCACCAATAAATTGACGTTCCCGAACCGGTTAGAACAAAAAAATACTGTTCCCGGAACGGTCAATTTCGTTCCTGTCAGCTGTTTAATGCTATAGAATTATGTCACATCTTTCTCATCCAGCTTAAACCAAATGTAATAATATTACAACCATTATTAAATAATAATAATTATATTATTAATAATAATAATAATAATAATAATAATAAAATAGGCCTACAATTATTTCAAATGTGTAGTTTATTGTTAAAAGAGAAAATTTCCACACAAACGTAACGACATTATTAAGACACGTGGTTATACCACTCGGGCAACAACAAATTCCAACTGTCGGGGGGGAAAGGCCATCCAGTAGGCCTACTCATACCGTAACAAGCCATCTGTGCATTAGGCAAACAGAGGTGTTGGCGCCATTTAGCCAAATGTTCGCTAGTCCATCATTAACGTGGAGACAAATATAGCTATTATTGTGTTTGGAATGAGCGTTTTAATTAACGATGGATCGTAATTTTCCTCTTATTTAAGATGTGGAGTGGAGACTTTGCTAGGTTACGGGGACGCTGGCGAGACACGCCGCTCTGTCTGGCATCATGTTTTTGTTTGTTTTTATGTAATGTTCGTAATTTTATGTAATGTCATGTTCATTTTTTTTATTTGATTTGTATAGTTAAATGTATTCTCTTTATTTATGTTATTTTCAATAGTTGTCGTGTTATGCTTTGTCCCTTTTACTGCTTCCTAGTCGGCTGATGTCGTTGGTCCATTTGGAGCTTGCTATGGCTAGAACTAGCTTTTGCCCTGGACTGACATCTTTCCATCCGTGAACGGTGCTGCACTTCACTGTCTGGTTGAGTTTTATCGGGACAGCTGGACCTGGGCCTACTCTGCGAGGGATCTGCCGTGGCCGCCGAGCTGCTGCTGACCTGCAAGCTGCCATCTGCCTTATTGCCTGGAGTCTGCTTGTGCAGACCAAAGTTTTTGGTGCAGACTAATGTTAACTGTGTCTGGATTGAGCAGACTAGCTTCTAGCTAGCAGCTACTAGCGTTCGAAACTACCGTTGACGTTGGGGAGCTCTGCAGTCTCTCTGAGCATCAGGCTGTCTGTCGGGGGTCCACCCAGTTGCTGATCTGCGGGATCGCCAATGACTTCAGACGGTTAGCTTCTATGCTTCCAGTGATCTCTAGACTGCAGTCTACTAACGTCACTCACAGAAGGCATGTTAAACGTTGGATCCTCCGGGTTGGTCTGAAGACGCAGCTGTGCGCCATGTCATTGCTATTGGACTGAGTTGGACTAAGTTAACACGGACTTTTCTTTATTTTAATTTATTTTTTATTTATTCATTTTATTACTTGTTCATTTTTGTTTGTTGTCTGTCTTGTCTGTCTACCGTTAGGTGTCTCGGGTACGCTGGCGACTACGCCGCTCCGTCCGGCATCTTTTGTCTTGTTGTCATGTGTCTTGTTGTCATGTGTCTTGTTGTCATGTGTCTTGTTGTCATGTGTCTTGTTGTCATGTGTCTTGTTGTCATGTGTCTTGTTGTCATGTGTCTTGTTGTCATGTGTCTTGTTGTCATGTGTCTTGTTGTCATGTGTCTTGTTGTCATGTGTCTTGTTGTTATGTGTCTTGTTGTTATGTGTCTTGTTGTTATGTGTCTTGTTGTTATGTGTCTTGTTGTCATGTGTCTTGTTGTTATGTGTCTTGTTGTTATGTGTCTTGTTTGTGGAGCGCTTTGTGCTGCACTCTGTGCATGTTAAATGCGCTATAAAAATAAAACTGACTTGACTTGACTTGACTTTGTAATCCACCGCTCTCTCTCCATTCAGTCAGCGAATGTCTGATGTGATGTCACACAGGAAGTGAACCTCAGCAGTCATGGTAACGTGTGCAGGAAAATAATTACTTTTTTTTTTTTAGTTAATTAGGCAATGAAAACTTTGAGGAACGAAATAAAGCCGGTATTAACCGGTTACCATTATTTTTAAATAATTGTTCCTGTTCCAGAACATAAAAAATAATAACGTTTCCGGTTTCGTTCCTGTTCCCTGTAAAATACAAAAAGTTCCCGGTTTTCGTTTTCGTTCCTTGAACCGGTTCAAAGCCCTGGTATATACCAGCTTATCCATGTCGACTGAGTGTACCGTGAGTGTGTGTGTGTGTGTGTGTGTGTGTGTGTGTGTGTGTTCGTGTGTGTGTGTGTGTGTGTGCGTGTGCGTGCGCGTGCGTGCGTGCCTGCATGCGTACCAGTTTTGCCAGGTTGACGGAGTCGGCGGTGAGTCGGTCTCGGAGGTGGGGGTCCAGCTGGACGGCCGGGGCGATCTCCACCACCTTCTGGTGCCGCCTCTGGATGGAGCAGTCGCGCTCGTATAGGTGCACCACGTTACCGTACTTATCACCTACACACACACACACACACACACACACACACGATCATAAGAAGTTAACTCTCTGCCAGATGTATGAGGTCATAGCTGAGAGCCTCTCTTTCAGAAAGCCCCACAGTCCAGCCCCACATCCCTACAGCGTCCAGAGCTGAAGTGCAGGACACAGAGCTGAGGAGCAGGACACAGAGCTGAGGAGCAGGACACAGCTGAAGAGCAGGACACAGAGCTGAAGAGCAGGACACAGAGCTGAAGTGCAGGACACAGAGCTGAGGAGCAGGACACAGAGCTGAGGAGCAGGACACAGAGCTGAGGAGCAGGACACAGAGCTGAGGAGCAGGACACAGAGGGGTCTGGCTTTACCCCACACATACCGTAAATCCTCAAACTGTGACCGGGGTCTTTTATTTGGGGCAGGCTGGTATTCGAGGCAGGCCTTAATTTCTTAGGCCATCTGTTGTCCGGCTATTATCCCAAGCCCGGCTATAAATAGAATCCCGGCCATAATTTGAGGATTTACGGTACTGTATATCCATACACAGGGCCTGAAGTTAACTTTTTTGGCCACCAGCCACTGTGGCAGGTGAATTTTGAAATCCACCTGCCACAGTGGTTTTTTACCAGCCAAAATTATTTTGTGCCCAAAATAAAGGTGAACGACTCAGAAAATGCATAAGAATGGTTCTTGAACTTGTACAGAATACACATTACAGTACTCAAGTAAAAGTAAAAAAGTACTTTGTTAATAAACTACTCAAGTAGGCCTAACAAGTTACTTTTTTGTAGGCCTACATTTTTATATTTTTGATGGACCTTTAAAGGGATACAAAAGTATCCTTTATGCCTATTTGCTTTTCTCCTCCTCTGTAGGCTAATCATATAGTCAAACATATTTTAAAAGCCCAATTCAAATATATTTTATATTTATATTTATTTATACTTTGTCATAGCCAGAATAAGCATTATGTGGCTATGGATTGAAAAGCAGTCTTCCAATACATTGCAGCTGATTCTTCTGCTTTGCATTGCTAGAAGTCTGGTTATAACTCCACCATACAGACAATGTAACCTAAAAAAAATGGCTATATTATGGGTAGACCTATATTTAGGCTATAATAGCCTAAGCATATCCACTCGGGCAGAGCGACAGAGCAGGCTATCTGTTTTCTCAGCCGACCGTCTCATGTCATGTCCTGCAACATTGAGGCTACATAAATGAATGCTAGGCTTTTTCTAACTTGTATGCTCGATTTCCAGTGCATTTGCTTTGCTTGTAAATTAAGTTGTAGGCCTACTTTCCTTGTCCAATGTGATTGTTGAACGATGCTGGCCAGAAATGAATATAGGTGAGAGTTTCCGTGTCATGTCATAGCCCACCTCTAGTCTCGTTGCTACTCTGGCAGCCTCACCAGAAGATGCAGCAACTGTAAGTCATTGTGTTAACTGAGCTGTTAGCTAGGCCAGGCATTACTTTTATAATCGTGGGCTAACGCATTCTGAAGCCCTGTTTCTTTTCTCCAAGGGAGAGGTGCGCTTTTCCCTCTTAGAGATACTTTCTCCAATAATAAACTTGTACTCGTAATGTAAGGCAATTAAAATAGAGTAAAAGAGTAGATTATTGGCTCAAAAATGTACTTGAGTAAGAGTAAAAGTAGGCTACCGTTTTGAAAAAGGAAAGTCGTTTGCCATTCCTCGAAAAAAAAATGTAACACGTTAGGCTACTACCCACCCCTGCAAATGGGTTTGATCTCGCTTTCTCCGAGCCATAGCCTACAAACGGCAATCTGGACAGTGCATCTCCTTGCTCAGTGTTGTGTTGTCTTATTGGCTACCCGCCAACGTGGCAGGTACATTGACAGTTTCACCCGCCAATCACAAAAGTTACCCGCATTTGGCGTGTGGGCGGGTGCCAATTTCATGCCCTGTCCATACATCATATACTTCATGTAGTGCTCACTCTAACACACATCTATATATAATATACTTCATATAGTGCTCACTCTAACACAGGTTGTGTACGTTAACTAAGGCTCTGCTGTGGTTCAGTAATGGCCTAGGGCAGCGGTCCCCAACCACCGGGCCGTAGCCTACGACATGAGTTTAAAAAAAAATGCATGCAAATTAAGCTCAATTTAATTCGCAATAATGTCACGTTTTTACATGACATAGGCCTATATGCAGTTGTTTGATTGCACGCATGTTTGCATTTTGCAAGGTCTATTTTCTTACGTCTGTCTGTCCCGCCTTCAACACTTTTACATATTGCCTTCAGCGCTGCGCAGCCTCAGGTCAGCTCACTTCACCTTCTCAGCGAACGGTAGTGTCACACGAAGTTAGCTAAACTGCTAGAATGAGCAACAAAAAACAAGCATCTTTAGCAGGTCACTGGCCAGAGTGTTTGAGTTGAGAGAGCCGCTGCAGAGATTTCTTACAGAAAAAAAGTCACCGTTAGCTGCACATTTTAGTGATGAGGACTGGGTGTCAAAACTCGCTTACCTGTGTGACATATTCGGGTTGCTTAATGACCTCAACCTGTCACTCCAGGGGAGAATGACGACCGTCTTTAAACTGGCAGATAAAGTCGCTGCATTTAAAGCCAAGCTTGATTTGTGGGGACAACGAGTGGACCGGGGTGTATTTGATATGTTCCAAACAGTAGTGGGGGTTTTGGGAGAGACTGAGGCAGGGCCCTTTCTCTTGCAGCTGGTGCGCGATCACCTTGTTGCGCTTTCAAATGAGTTTGAGCGTTACTTCCCATCCTCCAAAGATCCACGGCAAACCAATGAGTGGGTCCGCAACCCATTTGTC
This sequence comes from Alosa pseudoharengus, assembly GCF_046254945.1. Lineage (NCBI taxonomy): Eukaryota > Metazoa > Chordata > Actinopteri > Clupeiformes > Clupeidae > Alosa > Alosa pseudoharengus. The sequence continues at coordinate 3,725,470 of NW_027468870.1, forward strand.
AATATCCCGAATAGTCCTAACATGTCAGCGCAGGAGGAAGAGCAGTTGATCGAAATTGCAAATGACGGTGGTCTTAAGAGTGTGTATAAGGAAACCTCTCTGGCGGGTTTTTGGATCAAAACCAAAGCAGAATATCCCGAGATAGCCGTAAAAGCGCTGAAAACGTTGCTACCATTTCCCACCACGTAGGCCTGTGCGAGGCCGGGTTTTCGGCAATGACTGCAACTAAGACCAAATTGCGCAATCGACTGGACATTTTTAAACACACTGCAAATGCTTTTAAAATGCAGAGGGTGACACTGAGGGTATAGGGTGGGTATAGGGGCGGTGGGTATAGGGGGGTGGGTATAGGGGGTGGGTATAGGGGTGGGTATGGGGGCGGTGGGTATAGGGGGCGGTGGGTATAGGGGGGTGGGTATAGGGGGCGGTGGGTATAGGGGGCGGTGGGTATAGGGGGCGGTGGGTATAGGGGGTGGGTATAGAGGCGGGTATAGGGGGCGGTGGGGTATAGGGGTGGGTATAGGGGCGGGTATAGGGGGCGGTGGGTATAGGGGGTGGGTATAGGGGGCAGTGGGTATAGGGGGTGGGTATAGGGGGCGGTGGGTGTTTCTCTGTGGTTGGGTGGGTGGGTTGTTGGGTGGGTGGGTGGTTGGTTGGGTGGTTGGGTGGTTGGTTGGGTGGTTGGGTGGTTGGTATGGTTGGGTGGGTGGTTGGGTGGTTGGTTGGGTGGTTGGGTGGTTGGGTGGGTGGGTGGGTGGTTGGGTGGTTGGGTGGGTGGGTGGGTGGGTGGTTGGGTGGGTGGGTGGTTGGGTGGGTGGTTGGGTGGTTGGGTGGTTGGGTGGTTGGTTGGGTGGTTGGGTGGTTGGTAGGGTGGGTGGGTGGTTGGGTGGGTGGTTGGTTGGGTGGTTGGGTGGTTGGGTGGTTGGTTGGTTGGGTGGTTGGTTGGGTGGTTGGGTGGTTGGGTGGTTGGGTGGGTGGTTGGTTGGTTGGGTGGTTGGGTGGTTGGGTGGTTGGGTGGGTGGTTGGGTGGTTGGGTGGGTGGTTGGGTGGTTGGGTGGGTGGGTGGTTGGGTGGGTGGGTGGGTGGGTGGGTGGGTGGTTGGTTGGGTGGTTGGGTGGTTGGGTGGGTGGTTGGGTGGTTGGGTGGGTGGGTGGGTGGTTGGTTGGGTGGGTGGGTGGGTGGTTGGTTGGGTGGTTGGGTGGTTGGGTGGGTGGTTGGGTGGTTGGGTGGGTGGTTGGGTGGTTGGGTGGGTGGTTGGGTGGTTGGGTGGTTGGGTGGGTGGTTGGGTGGTTGGGTGGTTGGGTGGGTGGGTGGGTGGGTGGTTGGTTGGGTGGGTGGTTGGGTGGGTGGTTGGGTGGTTGGGTGGTTGGGTGGGTGGTTGGGTGGTTGGGTGGGTGGTTGGGTGGTTGGTTGGGTGGTTGGGTGGTTGGGTGGTTGGGTGGGTGGGTGGTTGGGTGGGTGGTTGGGTGGGTGGTTGGGTGGGTGGGTGGGTGGTTGGGTGGTTGGGTGGTTGGGTGGGTGGTTGGGTGGTTGGGTGGGTGGTTGGGTGGGTGGTTGGGTGGTTGGGTGGGTGGTTGGGTGGTTGGGTGGGTGGTTGGGTGGTTGGGTGGTTGGGTGGGTGGTTGGGTGGTTGGGTGGTTGGGTGGGTGGTTGGGTGGGTGGGTGGGTGGGTGGGTGGGTGGTTGGGTGGGTGGTTGGTTGGGTGGTTGGGTGGTTGGGTGGGTGGTTGGGTGGGTGGGTGGTTGGGTGGGTGGGTGGTTGGTTGGGTGGGTGGTTGGGTGGGTGGGTGGGTGGGTGGTTGGGTGGGTGGTTGGGTGGGTGGGTGGGTGGTTGGGTGGTTGGGTGGGTGGGGGTTGGGTGGGTGGTTGGGTGGGTGGTTGGGTGGGTGGTTGGGTGGTTGGGTGGGTGGTTGGGTGGGTGGGTGGGTGGGTGGTTGGGTGGGTGGTTGGTTGGGTGGGTGGTTGGGTGGGTGGTTGGGTGGGTGGTTGGTTGGGTGGTTGGGTGGGTGGTTGGGTGGTTGGGTGGGTGGTTGGGTGGGTGGTTGGGTGGGTGGTTGGGTGGTTGGGTGGGTGGTTGGGTGGGTGGTTGGTTGGGTGGTTGGGTGGGTGGTTGGGTGGTTGGGTGGGTGGTTGGGTGGTTGGGTGGGTGGTTGGGTGGGTGGTTGGGTGGGTGGTTGGGTGGGTGGTTGGGTGGTTGGGTGGTTGGGTGGTTGGGTGGGTGGTTGGGTGGGTGGTTGGGTGGGTGGTTGGGTGGGTGGTTGGAGCAGAGCAGACCATGTGAGAAGCAGCAGAGCACTAACCCAGGATCTGCACTTCAATATGGCGCGGCTTCTCGATGAACTTCTCCACAAACAGAGCGCCATTTCCAAATGCAGCCAGCGCCTCGGAGTACGCCCGCTGGTAGTTCTCCTCCAGCTCCTGCAGAGACAGGCAGACAGACAGGTCATTACAGCAGTCAGATCACTACATTATTTAGATAGCTGAAGAGACACAAACAAAGCAAAGGCTCTTCAGATCAAATGACTCAGAGTGTGCACGGACGCACACACACACACACACACACAGACGCTAGCGCACACACACTCACACACACACACACACACACTCACACACAGACGCTCGTACACACACACACACAGACACACGGATGCTTACACACACATACACATGCTGTACACAGGTAGGCACATACACACACAGTACACACGTACAACTCTGAAGACAACATTAAATATGCATGGCTTTGTATGACCGGGTTTAAGCTGGTCTGTACATCCTGTACAAAAACACAACATATCTACTGAAGAACTAACAAGACATAAAGTACACTATATTCTCCTATAGAACATGAGTTTCATTGTAAAGCAGTCGCTGTGACCAAACATAGTCACCGTAATCTCCCAAATGGTGATCTTAGGATGGCAACTAAAAGTCCACACGCTGGAAGGGATCAGAGGTCAGATGTTAGAGGTCAAAGGTCAGCATGCAAACTGAGGTGTGAATGCTATGGAGTGCTATGTATGGCTAGAGGGTCAGAAGCCGGTGGCTGAGCCCTTCACTGCTGCCTCTACGAGGCTCCCCATGCTAAGATCTCTCTCCTCACGGGAATGACGTCTGGCTGCTGCATCGGTCAAGATTCTTGCAATAGTTTGGTCACCATATCAGCATACACCCACAACCTCAAAACAGTTTGGACGCAAAGCCAAAACACATTACATTTTTATCTACGCCAGCACACACACTCACACACACAAACACACACATTACCACAGAAACAGACACACACAGACTCTCACACACAAACTCAGTCTCTCACTGACACACACACACACACACGGTCTCTCACTGACACACACACACACACGGTCTCTCACTGACACACACACACACACACACACACACACACGGTCTCTCACTGACACACTGTCTTTGAGTCTCTGTGTGTGTGTGTGTGTGTGTGTGTATGCAAGTCTGACTGCGTATATGTGTGTGTGTGTGTCAGTCAGGGTGTGTGAGTCTGACTGTGTGTGTGAGAGATAGAGGGAAAGAAAGAGATTGTAAGTGTGTGTGTGTCTGTGATACAAAAAGTGTGTGAGTGTGCGTGTGCGTGTGTGTGTGTGTGTGTCTGTGATACAAAGTGTGTGTGTGTGTGTGTGTGTGTCTGTCTGTGTCTGTCTGTGATACAAAGTGTGTGTGTGTGCGTGCGTGTGTGTCTGTTTGTCTGATACAAAGTGTGTGTGTGTGTGTCTGTCTGTGATACAAAGTGTGTGTGCGTGTGTGTGTGTCTGTCTGTGTCTGTCTGTGATACAAAGTGTGTGTGTGTGCGTGCGTGTGTGTCTGTTTGTCTGATACAAAGTGTGTGTGTGTGTGTCTGTCTGTGATACAAAGTGTGTGTGCGTGTGTGCGTGTGTGCGTGTGTGCGTGTCTGTGATACAAAGTGTGTGTGTGTGTGTGTGTGTGTCTGTCTGTGATACAAAGTGTGTGTGTGTGTTTGTGTCTGTCTGTCTGTGATAGATGTGTGTGTGTGTGTGTGTGTGCATGTGCATGCGTGTGCGTGTGCGTGTGCGTGTGTGCGTGCGTGTGTGTGCGTGTCTCACCTCGTACTCGCGCACCACCCTCATGCCCCTCCCTCCTCCTCCGTAGGCGGCCTTGAAGATGATGGGGAAGCCGTACGTGTTGGAGAACTCCTGGGCCTGCTGCAGACACGAGATGGGCGCGTTTGTACCCGGCACCACCGGAACACCTGCGCAACACACACACACACACACACACACACGTCAAAACTACAACACACACACACACACACCCCACCGGCACACCTGCGGACACCACAA
>NW_027468870.1:3730002-3732502 GCF_046254945.1 Alosa pseudoharengus
CCTTCAGAGCGGAACCGGTTCGCCCTGTCGGGACTTATTTTCCCAATAATGACCGGCGTTCTATACATTATCCCTTACATATATATGAGAATCAGTGATGTATAGTTAAGAAGACAACACAGGAAGCTAGAGATGTGAGAAATGGAACTGTAGAAAAGAATAGAAGAGAGGAGAGGAGAGGAGACATGGGGAGATTAGAAGAGAGGAGAGGAGACATGGGGAGACATGGGGAGATTAGAAGAGAGTAGAGGAGACGAGAAGAGAGGAGAGGAGACGAGAGGAGACATGGGGAGATTAGAAGAGAGGAGAGGAGACGAGAAGAGAAGAGAAGAGAGGAGAGGAGAGGAGACATGGGGAGATTAGAAGAGAGGAGAGGAGACATGGGGAGACATGGGGAGATTAGAAGAGAGTAGAGGAGACGAGAAGAGAGGAGAGGAGACGAGAGGAGACATGGGGAGATTAGAAGAGAGGAGAGGAGATGAGAAGAGAAGAGAAGAGAGGAGACATGGGGCGATTAGAAGAGAGGAGAGGAGACATGGGGAGATTAGAAGAGAGGAGAGGAGACGAGAAGAGAAGAGAGGAGAGGAGACTAGAGGAGACATGGGGAGATTAGAAGAGAGGAGAGAAGACATGGGGAGACATGGGGAGATTAGAAGAGAGTAGAGGAGACGAGAAGAGAGGAGAGGAGACGAGAGGAGACATGGGGAGATTAGAAGAGAGGAGAGGAGATGAGAAGAGAAGAGAAGAGAGGAGACATGGGGCGATTAGAAGAGAGGAGAGGAGACATGGGGAGATTAGAAGAGAGGAGAGGAGACGAGAAGAGAAGAGAGGAGAGGAGACGAGAGGAGACATGGGGAGATTAGAAGAGAGGAGAGGAGACATGGGGAGACATGGGGAGATTAGAAGAGAGGAGAGGAGACATGGGGAGACATGGGGAGATTAGAAGAGAGGAGAGGAGACATGGGGAGATTAGAAGAGAGGAGAGGAGACATGGGGAGATTAGAAGAGAGGAGAGGAGAGGAGATGAGAAGAGAAGAGAAGAGAGGAGACATGGGGAGATTAGAAGAGAGGAGAGGAGACATGGGGAGATTAGAAGAGAGGAGAGGAGACATGGGGAGATTAGAAGAGAGGAGAGGAAACGAGAGGAGAAGAGAGGAGCAGAAAAAAAGATTGTGTGTGTGTCCTACAACTGACCTCTGTTGGCCACCATGACCTTCTTGATGGGCTTGTACTCGCGGGCCTTTGGGGAGGTGTGGGCAGTGCGGGACAGACAGGTCAGGCAAGACCTCCGCACCACCAGCAGGCCCAGGGCCACACGCACTCCTCCCACCTGATGCAGCATCTACATGGGGGAGAGAGAGGGAGGGAGAGAGGGGGGGAGAGAGAGAGAGAGAGAGTGATAAAAGTTGGTTACACCAGGGACTTTCTAATGAGGAGACACAGCACTCAAAAAATCCTCAATAGAAATGCATGGGGTTAGTTTGTAACACCAATATGGCAGTAGTCTAGTATATCCCACCCCTTTCTGCGGCAGAAAAGTCGACATGTGAATACATACGTGATTACATACATAAATCGTGTGGTGTGTTGTGAATACATTGAGGCAATCATGTGTTGTGATCTCGCCACTGGAGCAAGCCTTGCGCATGCGCATTTCTGCCTAAATAGATGCCCGATAAGTGCCCAAAAAGCATTACAATACGGCTGCCGAGTGGAGGGACTTGCTTAAAAGGACTTTTGGTCACAATACGTAAGTGATGCAAATTCCACATGGGTGCAAAGGGAAACAGGTTCCTTAGCCTGCTGACCCTGCTACACAAGAGAGAGCGGTATAAGAACCTGTATCTGCACTGTGTAGAGAGTTAAAGAACCTGTTGGGGTATCTGCACTGTGTAGAGAGGAGGATAAAGAACCTGTTGGGGTATCTGCACTGTGTAGAGAGTTAAAGAACCTGTTGGGGTATCTGCACTGTGTAGAGGAGGAGGATAAAGAACCTGTTGGGGTATCTGCTGAGAGAGATACTGATACTGAGTGTTACAAACATATGCAACGACAGGAAAACGTCAAGAGAGAGGGGGACAAAGGGGCGGGAGGCGTAGTGAAAGTGATAACGTCCATCAGTGATAACGTCCGTCAGTGATAACATCCCTGATAAGTGGTCTCTGTGAGGCTGTTACATTGAGCAGACAGTGGCCTGTAAAGATAAGTGTCAAATCCGTTAAATTAGATAAGTGTCAAATAAGCGTTAAATCCGACCCCGTCTCTGACAGTAGCTGAAGCGATTTGTTTTCTCTGGGATAAGATAAGAGTAGTCTAGTGATCTAGGAGAAAGACCCTCAGGCTAACCTGCTACTAGCTCCGCACAGACATCACTTCAAAACAGCCGTGTTATACAAAGACGTGGCGTCGACTTGGCGCCCTTGTTGAATACGTCTTGTTAAGATGCGTCTGGGCTTTGTGTAGTTTAACATGGAACGATGGCGCCCTCGTTGAGTTATGT
>NW_027468870.1:3735002-3775002 GCF_046254945.1 Alosa pseudoharengus
CACACACACTTCTCTCCATTTTAGGCTCTCTCACCTCTTGCTCTCTCTCTCTCTCTCACACACACACTTCTCTCCATTTTAGGCTCTCTACCTCTTGCTCTCTCTCTCTCTCACACACACACTTCTTTCTTTTTTCTTGAGCACGTTCTCACTCACTCACTCACACGTGCACCACTGACACCAATGTGTTGAGAGTGATAGTTAAACTACATCCTCTTCCTTCACACCTGTGAGTGTGTGGGCGTGTGCGTGTGTGTGTGTGCGCACGTGTGTGCGCGTGCATGTGTGTGTGTGTGTGTGTATGCGTGTGCGTGCGTGTGTATGCATGTGTGTGTGTGTGTGTGTGTGTATGCGTGTGTGTGTGTGCATGTGTGCGCGTATGCATGTGCGTGTGTGTATGCGTGTGCGTGCGTGCGTGTGCATGTGCGTGTGTGTATGCGTGTGCGTGCATGCGTGTGCATGTGCGAGAGAGAGAGAGAAAGAAAGAAAGAAAGAAAGAAAGAAAGAAAGAAAGAAAGAAAGAGAAAGAAAGAAAGAAAGAAAGAAAGAAAGAAAGAAAGAAAGAAAGAAAGAAAGAAAGAGAGAGAGAGAGAGAGAGAGAGTCAAGAATTCAGGAGCATTCCACCCCGACCACGTTTCAAACTCCACGAAGGTTGTTTAAATGTGCCAAGGGCTCCTGGGACAGCCTCTCTCACACACACATCACTCACACACTCTGGGACACCCTGCTCTGCTCCAGCCAGTAAAGGTCACTCTAGTCCACACACACACACACACACACACACACACAGAGGAGCGCAAGACTCATCCAAGTCCCAAACAACAGCCTGTAACCAACACAGAACTATGCCCTTCATTTTAATAGCTGGTGAGCTGGTGAACTTCTCTAAGCCTTCCAAACAAGCTCCAAATACGCCGCTATCTTTAAGTGCCCACCCCACCCGCACCCCAGGCTACAACCATGGGAAGAAAGAACGCCAGGTTACCAGGGCGTGGATGGAAATGTTAGAACCAGGCATTTCCAAAACCACCAAGCTCTGCCAACGGTTAGACATAACAAGCATTAGAAATAAAAAGCATGAACTTGACTGCAGCAAACACACTCTTCTTCCTCTACAGGAATTTACAGAGAACTTTGTGCATCTAAGCTTACTCTCTCATTGGATGCTGGACTTGAGCTACAGTACACAGATCAGACCCTCACACACACACACACACACACACACACACACACACTGACCAGACCCTCACACACACACAGACCAGACCCTCACACACACTGAAGACATCTTCACTCAGGGAGAATTTTTAAAGGCTTTTTACATGTCGAATTATCTCCCTCATCTTGTGTTGCCAGCCCCTCCCCCCAGTAGCTGGCCGTAGTGATGGGCAAATGAAGCTTTGGTGAACCACTGACCCACAGCCGCGTGAAGCTAGCGACTCTAATGAAAATAATCCAATATGGCCACCACATGCAGATTTTTTAACATAAAAGTCCTTACTAAACCAGTATATATAACCAAAAATACTGGTTTACTTAAGGACTTTAATGATGAAAATGTATGTGTGGCTGCCATCTTTTGTTTTCAGCTAGTGTCGCTAGCTTCACACTGCAGTGATCCAGTGGTTCACCAAAGCTTCATTTGCCCATCACTAGCTGGCAGCTGGTGGCTCTTTAGTCTTTAGTGTTGCGGTCAAGCTGCAGGTTTGGTACCCACAGAATGTCTAATAAGGAGAAGAACTTTCCCTCTCCCGAAACCTACGGTTTCATAAACTGGTTGCAGTTCCTCTCTGGTTCCATGTGGGGGCGCTCACGGGCAAGAGCAGAATGAATGGAGGTCCTCAAAACCCACTTTTCTCAGGATATAAATGTTTGTCTAGTAATCTGAATGTTGCAATCGAAAAGGGGAGTCACAGGAAATACACAGTGTTTTTTTAAAGACGCTTATTTGTTCTAAAAAGCCTTTCAAAAAAAGCAGAGCCACGTCAGGGCCACGTCAGGGCCACGTCAGGATTGGGAACGGCACCGTCCAGACAGCGAGGACTCCAGTTACAGTCCACTCATGTCCCTCAGGGTTTACAGCTCTGTCTGCTAGTGCTCCGTGTGCGTGTGTGAGTGTGTCTGCTAGTGCTCCGTGTGCGTGTGAGAGTGTGTCTGCTAGTGCTCCGTGTGCGTGTGAGAGTGTGTGAGTGTGTCTGCTAGTGCTCCGTGTGCGTGTGTGAGTGAGAGCAGGAGAGAGAGGAACAGAGCGAGACAGAAAGAAAGAAAGAAAGAAAGAAAGAAAGAAGAGAGATGCATCACGCATGACTGCTTGTGTTTGGTTGTTTACTTGGCCCCATATGGCTCTGACTGAGGACATTCCATGTGCTATGCAGCCCTGCTGCCTGCCTCTAAGAGGCCACATGTGTGGGTCCTCATCAGGCCCTGTAAAGACAGGACACTTTAAAAAGGACATGAATTAGCCTAGCTTAGCATAACTCACTGAAAGAGGGTGAGACCAGTTAGCCTACAGCTCTCGTTAAGCTACAGGCCAGTAAGCTATAGGCTAACTGTAACTGGTCTAACCCACTTCACTTCAAGTGAATTATGCTAAACTAGGCCAAGAGGGTCACACTGGGATGTTGCAGGCAGAAGAGGGAAGTGTTCTCTGGACTACACCACAAATAAGCTCATTTACCAAAAAGTTGGCGTGTTCCTTTAAGGCACCACAAAATATTTTTTCAGACTTGTGAGGTCTGCTGTTCATACCCTGAAGGAATTTATTTTCTGTTCATTGCTTTATGTGAGAGTGTTTCTACTTATCTCAATAAGGGAAATAAATCAAGAGCCTATGTTGAGTACAAATATGTCTTCTGAAGGCCTAAACAGAGCCCAGCCAAAAACTCCAATAAAATTATGATCAACTTTGAGGGACGGCTATGACCATGCAGGATCATCCAGACCAAATGTGGCAATTTTGCTACATACTATTCCTATTCATGTACCAGCATGCAAAATTTGAGCCTCCTACATGGTTTAGTTCTTGTGCTATGGGCTTGTGAACTTTGACAAAAAAAAGAGGCTGAACAAAATCGACACCCCCCTCCGCCTGTAAAACTTGCTGTGTGTCTCCTGGATAACATAGGTACACCTGGTAATCTTTTCAGAATTGTTTGAGACCTAAGTGCGTGGGCCCTGGTTGAGTTGACGTGCAATGACCCAGTAACTAGTAGCCGTTGACCCTTCTGAAGTCCTGTGTGCCTCTATTCAAAACCATATCTGTCTGTATGTCAAAAAACAAACACGGATCAAAGCCAAAGACTTGCACAACATAAGGCCCCGGTGACTGCAGTATGTGCACAACATAAGGCCCTGGTGACTGCAGTATGTGCACAAAGGTCAGGAAGCCGGAGAGTTATGGTCAAGGACAGCGTGAAAAAGAAAAGGTGTGTGGGGACAGAAACACATCGATTCCGATACATTTGAGTGAACTTTGTCTTTATTATTATTATTATTATTATTATTATTATTATTATTATTAATTATTATTATTATTATTATTATTATTAGTGAACAGTCTATATCTTTATCTCAAAAGGAAACTTGTGGTGAAATCACCGCATCACTGTAGCAGTTGACTCCAGATTGTGTAATAGCTCTTCCCTTTGCCCTTTCTTCTGCCGTTACTCTTGAGTGGGCCTCTCAAAGCTCCAGCTCTGCCCAGTTAAGTCCATCCCCGCAGTGTGTGTGTGTGTGTGTGTGTGTGTGTGTGTGGAATACTGGTTTCTGCCTAATAAAGGGCCGGATCACATTGCTGTCCAACAAGAGACGGACTGTACCTGCGGCCCCAGAGACCTGCGAAAGCAAGACAGACACATTTCACACGCAGCCCTGTGTGTGTGTCTGTGTCTGTGTCTGTGTCTGTGTCTTGTTCACTATTTTCCACTACTTCTGAGTGCTTTGGTGTTACAGTAAATCTTTTGTCATGCAAATCATTTAATCATATGAATCCCATTTGAACAGAGAACAGTGAGAGGGAGAAGAAAGGAGGGAGAAGAAAGGAGAGAGGAAAGAAGAGAAGAGAGGGAAAGAGAGGAGACAAAAGAATAAGAAGAGAGAAAATAAGAATGAGAGGAGAGAAGGACTGAGGAAAAGAAGAGAAGAGAGGAACAGAGGAGAGGAAGAACGGAGAGGAAGAGAGGAAAGAGGAAGAGAAGATTTAAAGAGAGACAGAGCCAAGAGAAGGAGAGAGAGGAGGGTAGTCGAGGACAGAGGAGAGAGGAGAGGAGAGGAGAGTAGAGAGGAGAGAGGAGAGGAGAGGAGAGAGGAGAGGAGAGAGAGGGGAGATGTGTGGGGGGCCTGTAGTGGTGACAGTAAACACGATCGCACTTGTAATCAGAAACACACACACACACATGTAGAGTGTATGTGGACAAGCAGCCTACAGACTGTGTGTGTGTGTGGGTGTGTGTGTGTGTGTGTGTGTGTGTGTGTGTGTGTGTGTGTGTGTGTGTGTGGATAACTAGAGAATTGAGAGAGCTTGGAAACTACTGTAGTCTGTTATAATTATGTGTAGATGACTAGTCTGTTTAAAGTGTGTGTGTGTGTGTGTGTGTGTGTGTGTGTGTGTGTGTGTGTGTGTGGATAACTAGAGAATTGAGAGAGCTTGGAAACTAGTCTGTTATAATTATGTGTAGATGACTAGTCTGTTTAAAGTGTGTGTGTGTGTGTGTGTGTGAATGACTAGTCTGTTTAAAGGGATATTCCACCATTTGGGGAAATACACTCATTTTCCACCTCCCCTTGAGTAAACAATTGAGTTTTACCTTTCCCCAGTTCATCCAGTCCTTCTCTGAGTCTGACAGTAGCACTTTTAGCTCCAGCTCATTGAATCAGATTAGACCGTTAGCATCTCTGCTATAAGCTAACGGTCTAATCTGATTCAATGAGCTGGAATAACTTGAATTCAATAACTCAATAATCTATCTATCTATCTATCTGCTCACATGATGTTGACTGACTTAGCTGTTTAATTACAAAGCTTTGTCATTGATGCATTTAAAAAAGACTTGCCCCATGATCTATTTCATGACTTGCATTCCTCAAAAGTCCAAAGCACACCACACGGCACGCTAGCTGAGAACCACAGGGCTAGACTACAGTGTGTGTGTGTGTGTGTGTGTGTGTGTGTTCAGCCTGCTGAGACAGTGTGTGAGTAACTAGCATGAGTAGACGAGAAGCCTGCGGAGCAAGTGTGTGCTGGAAGTGTGTGTGTGGACGACTACATTCCTGGAGGAGTGTGTAGAAAGTGACTGAGAGTGTGTGTGTGGAGTTGACAGGGCTGAGTGTGTGGGGAAGATGAGATGAGTGTGTGTGTGTAGATGTGTGTGAGAATCACTAGCCTGCTGAGAGTCTGTGTCTGCGAACGAGCCGACAGCGCCAAGCGTGTGTTTAAGACAAGCTGAGAGAGTGTGTATAGATGTGTGTGAAAATGACTAGCCTGCTAAGAGTGTATGGACGAGCTGATAACGTTGAGTGTGTGTAAGATGAGCTGAGAGAGTGTGTGTGGGACTACTAGCCTGCTAAGAGTGTGTATTGACAACGAGCTGTGTATGTGTGTGTGTGTGAATATGTTTGCGTGTGTGTATGCCTGAGTGGACTCGGACTAGAACTCCATCTCAGCCACCCTAAATAATTCATTGCAGAATAGTTTATTAACTTAGACTAGGGCCACCGTAAATCAAAGTAGCAATATCTCAAATAATTTTGAAGGCTAATTACAGCACAAATGCTTAAGAGCACAAATGCTACTAATCCCTTTAAGGGATCCCTTTAAGAGTCGTGTAAGACCTGTCCCTGTTTTCTCTGACCTCTGACCCCCAATCTAAAACAACTGGCCGTTGCAGATGGAGCCCAGCTGGCTAAATGGCTAGCGGCTAACCCAATTCTAAACCCCTGGTGACTGACAGGCCCAAGTGTCCATCCCCAGCTGCTCTGTGCCTTCCCACCGCTGCGCAAGACCCCTGGATCAGATAACAGGCCAGACGTGTAGGCCACAGTGCGCCTCCATCTCCCTGCACCACAACAGGGATGCATGCGTCAGCACACTGGATCCATTACTCCTGAAAACCAGCGCACTTCGCATAGCTAACCTGCCATACATATTCTTCTTCCAGTTATGCGTTCAAAAGCTGTTTTTAGAGAAGGACAAAATCACACCGAGTCTGAACATTCAGCGTGAGCTGCGATCACACCGCAACCTTTTACTGCATTTTGGGGGGTCACGTGTTAGCTCCTCTTTCTTCTGCTGCCCGTCCACACACGGAACAAAGCTGGACTCTTTTGGAGTTCTTTTCATAGGTTTCCATGGAGACGGGGGGGGGGGGGGGGGGGGGAGATGCGCAGGAAGTAAACCGAGTGAGCCTTTGGAATTCCCCCGAGGCTTGAATGGAGACACACGTGTGTCGGCAGGCAGAGAGTTCCCCTCGACCCACAGAGCCGGTCAGCCTACGGACCCACAGAGCCGGTCAGCCTACGGACCCCGGCCCAGACTCGGGCCGCTGCCGGTCCGGATGTCTCAGGTGTCAGCCGTTTACTTCATACTTTTTTTAAGTATATTTTCTGGCCTTGTTTTGCCTTTATTGATAGGACAGTGACGAAGCAGACAGGAAGCGAATGGGAGAAAGAGATGGGGTCTTCCTGTTTAAGAAGGCATAGGTTTCTGCTTTTGATTCTTATTGATTCTTATTCTTATTCTTAAACCGAATGAAATTGAATTGTAGACTCAGTCTAGTTGTCTGAGTTTGCTCAGCGAAGTCAAATTAGGCCGAATCCAGTTCAAAGGACACTGAGTAACCTAGCAGCAGAGCTGAAAAATGGGTCAACGATTCATATTTTACAGCTACAATGTCATTCTCGTAAACTTTACGTGGCACACACCTCAAATGACCCCACAGCCTGCACTGACCTGAGGAGGAAGCATGACGCAGCGTAATGTGCAGTAGAGTAAAACAGAACTGCGCTGAGGCTGCTCTTAGACCTTGTCATCAGTGCAGAGGGGGGAGAAACGCAGTGTCACACTCTCAGCTTGCGCCATATGCTGAGTGCCCAAGTCTTCGCCCAGAGGGGCTAGGCGCAAGGCACAGAGGCTGCAGCGGGCTAACTTGCAGGTCTTAGCCCCAGTAGAACTGACCGATGTGGGTATCCATTCTTTAGCAGGTCAGTTCTCGGCCAGGTTTTAGCCTAGCTAGCCAAAGCAAGAGGTTTCTGAACCCTGCTTCTGGAGACCATCCCTGTGATCGTGAAAGGCAAAAGTTATAGAAAAAAAAAACATCTTTGATGACGTTTTAGCTTAGAAAAAGCTCAAGCCCAGAACTTGGGCACGCAACCTTGCATCAGGTTTGACTCACTCATAGCTTCACATTACCGAGCGCTGCCTCTTACGGTAAAAGGATCAGCATCTTCAGGATCTAACACAGTTATATTTACTGAGCACAAATGACAGGCCGACACGCCAGCAGGGCTCCTCCTCCTCTAACTCACACCCAGATGGTCCAGCAGGGCTCCTCCTCCTCTGACTCACACCCAGATGCTCCTGCAGGGCCTGATGAATCAGCCCGAGCTGCATGCTGTAACTGGAGAACGTCCCGACGCTAGCCCTGCTCCACCTCCAACCTCAACGCTAGCCCTGCTCCACCTGCAACCTCCAACCTCCACACCACCATCTGAGGTCTTAATGCTAGCCCTGCACGACCATGCCACCATCTGAGGTCCCAACGCTAGCCCTGCTCCACCTCCAACCTCCACGCCACCATCTGTGGTCCCAACGCTAGCCCTGCACCACCACGTCACCATCTGTGGTCCCAACGCTAGCCCTGCACCACCTCCACCCTCAACACTAGCCCTGCACCACCACATCACCATCTGTGGTCCCAACGCTAGCCCTGCTCCACCACTTCACCATCTGTGGTCCCAACGCTAGCCCTGCACCACCTCCACCCTCCACGCCACCATCTGTGGGGGAGCTGAGATGAAGGGAACCTGGAGCTCCGTTCCTCAACGACATGGCGCCAATCATCCCATTTCAGCCAATCAGGAAGGGTGTCCCGGCCTTCCGACCAATGGGGGAAGGGAATTCCCGTGCTGTGACTGAGTGGGGTGCATTCAGTAATGAGTCCGGCGCTCCGACCCAGTTATGTCAGAGCGCTAAGAGCTCAGCTCAAGGCTCACGTTCCTCAGAGTCCAGCTGCAACAGCTGTCCCACCACACCGCGCAGACCTGCAGCTGTCGCACTTCCTAATGCACGCCGACCAGACCACAGGAGCGTCTGGCGAAACCGAGGGCTCTGCTAGCACACGGCATGCTAGGACACGCTACACCAAGCTACACCAAGCTACGCCACGCCATGCCAGGACACGCTACACCAAGCTATGCCACCCCATGCCAGGACACGCTCCACAATGCTCCACCACGCCATGCCAGGACACGCTACACCACGCCACACCATGCCAGGACCACGCTACACCACGCCACGCTACACCATGCCAGGGCACGCTACACCACGCCACGCTACACCATGCCAGGACCACGCTACACCACGCCACGCTACACCATGCTCCATCACGCAGAGCCGTAGAGACAGAATAGAAGGGATGATTACACTGAGCTCACATTCATCGAAGGTGGATTAGATTAGAGCTCTGCCATTTAAGGTAGATTAGATAGCGCTTTGCCATTTGCATAGGTATGTCCCTTCTGTTCACAGGCAATCTTGGGCAAACACTAAAGAAGAAAGCCAAGTAATAGCAGGCTTACACTCCCAAGGTATTATCAAGTGTGCCTTCCCCCTCTAAACAGACACACAGCCACACACACACACACACACACACAGCCACACACACACACACAGCCACACACACACACACACACAGCCGCACACACACACACAGCCACACACACACACACACAGCCACACACACACACAACCACACACACGGCCACACACACACACACACACAGCCGCACACACACACACAGCCACACACACACACACAGCCACACACACACACACAGCCACACACACACACAACCACACACACACACAACCACACACAGAAAAGAGGCACTTTGTTGCTCCAGATTCCTGACAAACTTGTTGACCTTGTTTAACTTTTTCCTGACAGGACGGAGCAACCCAGTCTTGTTTCCATGTGTGTGCTCTCTCTCTCTCTCCTTGTTCTGAAACCAGTCCCATCTCAGGTAGTTAATGAAACCACGCAGCACTTAGGATACCTGCTGAGAATATATGGGAGGAATTGTCCGTCTGAAACAGTCTCCAAACTCTCTCTCTCTTTCTCTCACACACACACACACACACACACCAAATATTCACTGTGCTGCCCCACAAAGAATGCTAGTTACGGTACTACAATACTACAGCAGGGTGCTGCTCACAGGGGAAAACATGTTGGTGCAAAGCGACAGTGTGAAGCAGCACAACTACCCTATCAACCCGTCCCTTATGCAATAGACTAAGAGCACAGGCAAGCCACATCAACACAAACTACATCTCCATTGGTTTGCTTCATACCAAATAGGAATTAAGAGCTCCATCAAACTATGTGCAAAATATGCAACTAGGGAGAAATTGTTTTGGGATATTCAAACTACCATACAGAGAGAGCAGGAACAGGGAAAGAGAAATCCCAATGATTACAATGGATACACAATTACTCATTCAGAGTCAAACAACCTACGTATGTCACTTGATAGCGACTGGATTTTATTTAATTTTACTTGATTAGGGAGTGGCTGACAGAAAGAAAGAAAGAAAGAAAGAAAGAAAGAAAGAAAGAAAGAAAGAGCGAATGAGAGGTGGGACACTGAATGTCTTGAATGAATGGATTTTAGTCCCCAGTGCCAATATCAGATGACCGTGTTCTGGCCAAACTCTTGTCCTACCAGTTGGCCTTCTGATCAGAATGAGCACGGGAGAGCCAATCAAACCCATGCAACACTCACGCAGTGAGCCACAGCACAGTTCATGTAGCAAACTTGTGTTGGGTAAACATGTGCAAAGCTGCTGGTATCAGCAGCACTCTGCTACTTTACAGCACTGCGTTGAGCATCAGGACAATCTTATCTCTGAGACAATCCCAGTCTACAAGGAAGTGTGGCAGGCATAACGCAGGCGCCATCTCTTATGCCTGTAGGAGGCCATAAGCACATGAACTCTGACCCAGAAAACTCTGTTGTGGGATGCTACTATATTGACACTTTTTTGTTGTACTGTTGCAGACCCAGCAAAGACAGCTTTAGGGCAAAATAAATAGAATTAAGAGTTAATTTCATTTTATTTCAAATGTTTACCAAGATGTGAGTAGTAATTTCAATACAATGCAATTTCAACACGTTACACGGAACAAACATAGCAGTGCATTCATGCGCACGCTGCATCTCCACCATTGGGTACCGGTGTGTCATGTCAAGGCCACGAATGACCAAGAGACAAACTTGCACAACCTGCACAAAAGATAGAGTATGTTTATGGCCATGCCATCAGACTAAGCCACGTGTAGATGTAATGTTTATTTTTACATCAACAACGCACTCGTTTAAAGTTCAGCCAGCTCCGAAACGCGTGGCACATCTTGGATAGCACGCAAGGATTGTGTGTTTGACTCACCAGGCACCTGCAAGCATGGGCTCTCAGCGATGGATTTCTAGAACCAGCCAAGAACCGTTTCCCCCACCATGACCCAAACACCAATGTACTTGGAAATTTAGCTGTGATTG
Source organism: Alosa pseudoharengus (assembly GCF_046254945.1). Taxonomy (NCBI): domain Eukaryota; kingdom Metazoa; phylum Chordata; class Actinopteri; order Clupeiformes; family Clupeidae; genus Alosa; species Alosa pseudoharengus. Next base: position 3,745,777 of record NW_027468870.1, read on the forward strand.
CGTACAGTGGACAACGTTAACTTATTGGTTAACTTACTAATAATGAGGGGTGCAACAGTGCCATAATGCCCTGCGCTGCATGAGCGTGGCTAGAAAAAAAATCACTCATAGCATAGTGTTAAAATGTTCAATTCGTATGGTGACGACATGGCAAACAGACCTAGTTATCTCTCTAAAGTGGAATACAGTGTAAACATCAATATGACCTTGGTAGGTATTTTGGGATGTGCTGATAATTTGTAGAAGTGTACGCATGAAGCAAATGGCCCTCTATACTTTCAAAAAATAAGTTAGCTGTGAGACTTCCGACTAAGATGAGGTAGTTATCCATTCTAGTCACTCTGGACTTCAACATCCGCTCAGATTGTGCACTAGATTGTACATTCTGAAACGTGTGCCTCAAAAAGGCTGTTCAAGACTAACTACACCACTTAATCCGACATCATAAACACTTGCTCCGTGCATCATTCATTCCAACTTGGCTGGTGACGCTAGATTCCATTTGGCTAGCATTACATCCTACCTTGCTAGCAAGCAACCTTGGATATGTCAATGCTCTTCACTCACTTCACGGCACAAAGACTGAATACTTACCTTTCCTTCTGTCAGTAACGACTTAAGGGTTTAGTATCCAACCCAGTATCTCAAAGGAATGTCAGACTGGAAGTGGAAAAGCTCAAGGCTCCCCGTGCGTAACTTTCGGAGGATAGGTGACGTACGGTGGGAGGTGTAAGTGCGGCTCTGCTACACTGGGGTCCGATCTCAGTTTTATTTCATGCGAGATGTGTACATTGAACTAGACGTGAGATGCTGTTTAGGAATGGTTATGGCGAGAAATCACGACTTAAACTGCACTAACTCTAAACGGGCTTGATAACGTCCCGCATCTGGCCTGGCCAAACGAGACAGTTACTGTTTGATATGAACCATTTAAACCCTTCTCAGTTTTTTTTTTTTTTTTTTTTGCTCACCGTGTCGTCAGCTATTGGCCGTCCTTGCAACTCCCTCCCCCGAGTAACGCCCAAATATGCTGTCCTGTAATTCAGTAATCCACCCCCTCAAACAAATGTTCTATTGGTCAACAGCAACTCCGTAGTTCGGAAGTGGTTGGTGATGCTTAAATGTACCATTAATGTATTCGCATAATCCAGCCTTCTCTCAAATATGCAACATGGTCATGCTGCTCACTGGATGATGTAATAAGGAAGTTAGGCAATGATAAGAACATGATTGGTCGACGAGTTTGTCCGTCTCTTTGGCGAGCTGAGGCGATTACAGTAAACCCTTTTCTTTCTTAGAACCGCTAGAGGGAGTCCTTCCCACTGAAACTTGACTAAACTACATCATGTGAAGTAACCAGGGCTGCTGCTGCCCGACACATTGTTAGAATTGAGCATCAAACATCTAGTCAATGTCTGTGCGAACACATGCCAATAACATGATCTATTCTACTATTTTACCAAAATAACTAGGTTAAACATTATGCAAACATTCTGCTTCCAGAAATGGTCTAAAAAAGGCAATTACATAACATCCATCAGTTTAGATATTCTGTTTGGGCTAGTCTTTCTCGGAGTCACTTGGTTAAAGAATTCAAGAGATGAGTCAGTATGTAGAAACACTGGTCCAAGAGTTTTATTTAGCAAGAAACCAACATGACTTCTGCAATGGAATGCATACCCTCTCCGAGACAGGACGGCGAACTGGTTAAACAGCTTCTGTATAAAATCTGAGACAAACACCATGACTGACAAAGAAGTAAAAACATTCATACAACATTCAAAACGGGAAAAAAAAAAACTTCTGGTTCAGACTTCAGTCACAGCACTAGAGGAGCCAGAGTAGATAGAGAGGACGGATGAAGAGAGAGAGAGAAAGAAAGAGAGAGAAAGGGTAGATATTATGTGGATTTCCATTGGGACCTACACATCAGCCCAGGTGAGTGAGGCTCTCAGAGATTTAGACGCTACCTTTCCTTCAGAGTAATTTAACTGTAAAACCTTAACACTTTACTCTCCCCAGCAAACAGTAGTAAACTCCAGATTTTTTATAAGACCGCACAGTTTTTTTTATTTTTTTGCTCCTCAAACTTGAACTAGTGGTTCAAAACACAATTTCAAGGACTGCGGTTCTAAGAATGTTGTTTGGTAATATCATTTCTCCACAAGTATGGAGATCAATTTTTCCCTTTTCTTTCATTTTTTATCTAATGGTCTCTGGTTCAGTTGGATTGTGTAGGACTGTAGGAAAGCGCATATTCAGGGCTGCTCCTGAAGGCCCCTAAAGGGCAGCGTTCACGGCTCAGCAGACGCCTGGCCTCATGTCAGTGTGGCTGCCGCTGGTCCCCACAGGCGTCTCTGAAGGTCAACTCCTCGCGACGGCAGCCGACTCTGGAGCGGGTCGACGCCAGAGATGGGGCCGGTTCTGGAGTGTGCAGCGAGCGCGGGCTGCCCCGCTGCTTGTGCCAGTCTTACAGCACCCCCACCCCTCCGAGCCTCAAACAGGCGCCACTGGAGTGTGGCGTGGCATGGCGTGGCTAGGGTCAGGAATTGAGCTACCACAGGCCACCGATTGGTCAGCCAGTCAGGTGCGAGGACCCAACGCTAAACTACGTGAGGGAGGGCTGAGTGGTGCAGCACACAGAGACTCAAGGCCACACCACCTGAGTGGTGCAGCACACAGAGACTCAAGGCCACACCACCTGAGTGGTGCAGCACACAGAGACTCAAGGCCACACCACCTGAGGCTGAGTGGTGCTGCACGCCAGACTGGTCAGGGATACCAAGGTCCTCAAGAGTAAACACGAGACCGAGAGAGAGAGAGCAGTCAAGTGTTGGCAAACTACTGTAAAATGCACCTCTCCTTTCTATCCCAGTCTGAACCATTTGGAATCGAGCTGCACAGCAACATACCATGGGGAAAACACAGATGGGGGGAGAGAGAGAGAGAAAGGAGAGAGAGAGAGAGATAGAGAGAGGAGAGGGAGAGAGGGAGAAAATTACAGGCAGGCAGGCAGAAGCACAGAAACATGCTCAAAGAAAAAAAGGAGAAAAGAAAGAAAGCATGCACTGCTCTTGTCCGTGTAGGTCACACTTGAAAAATATTGTTAGCTTAACACCTCCACTATATATACGTGTATAGATTCAGATATAAATATTTCAGGTTTGATCATCATTGCACATGTAATATCTGCTTTGTGGGAAATGTTTCAAACTGATTTAAAAAAAAAAAAAAAACAATGATTGAAAGTAATTGGGCTAAAATGAATTAACGTATGTGCTGAAGTCACCCAGAACACACCAGGCCAGCTTTGGGACCGGTCCCAGAGACCCACACTGGCATCGAGGCCCAGTCTGGGTCAGAAGCTGCCTGAGAGAGACCACTGGCACTGGGGTAAGAGAAGCAGGTTCTGGGGTAAGAGAGGCAGGTTCTGGGGTAAGAGAAGCGGGGCAGTGAGGGGGAGGGGCCGGAGGATTAAGGACATGAGAACAACCGAATGCTAAGCAGGTAAACAGAGCGGCGTGGCGGGCGCTCCCAAGTGAAGGTGTGTGCAGGAGAGAGAGAGAGAGAGAGAGAGAGAGAGAGAGAGAGAGAGAGAGAGAGAGAGAGAGAGAGAGAGAGAGAGAGAGAGAGAGAGAGAGAGAGAGAGAGAGAGAAGGCTGGAGGACGCTTGAGGTGGAGAGGGATGGAGACCGTGGAGGTCTGGTCCACCGTTTGGTCTGGGTCGCCCCTCTGCTCCCCCATCTACTTCGCAGTCATCATCTGGACAAACTCTGAAAGCAGATGGGAGCAGAAACATGTGAACAACACACACAAGCAAGCACACACACACGCACAAAAACACGCACACACACACACACACGCACGCACACCACTAAATAAGAAATGCATATGCGTGCATACCAACACGCACGCACACACCTTTAATTCTCCATTCCCTCAATATAATTTAATTTTCTCTCTGATCAGATTTAAATACTTGCCAGTCAAAACAAAGGCATTATATTTTAAAACAATTCAATTGATTTGAAAGAAAGTCTGTCAGGATAGTATCATTAGGGGTAGAGTACACACCGGGTGCCATGTTGCCTTAAGAGGAATAGTAATAACAGTCATCAGAATATTAATCATCCTAATGGGGGCAAACTGCACCGAGCGCCAAAGCCAGCAGCTGAAGCCCACAGAGCCGCATACAGACTGAGGCCCGACTAGCAGTAGAGCTGCAGGATGATGCCATCCTGAGAGATCGATCACGCACGCACGCACGCACGCACGCACACACGCACGGAACACCTTTCCATCACTGAGGATGCACAAATGCATAGGATGAAAGGTGTGGTTTGAAGAGGGCCGTTGTTCTGACAGGCGATATTGAAGGAACAAGAGTGGCCAGACCCTCAAGCTGTAAACATCTAACAAAGACCAAGCATTGTGCACATAGGATCAGATGCACTCAAAATACTCCATGTTTAGGATGTCTCTAAAATCACATATTGTGCCAGGGCTGCCCACCTTCGTAGTTGACCTGTCCGTCGCCGTCGATGTCTGCCTCCCGGATCATCTCGTCCACCTCCTCGTCCGTAAGCTTCTCCCCCAGGTTGGTCATGACATGACGAAGTTCAGCGGCGCTGATGTAGCCGTTGCCATCCTGCACACACACACACACACACGTACATCAGCTGGAGCCATCATGCCATCCAGCAACTTCAGTCAACTTGGTTAAATCAAAACCACACAAAAGTTTTTTTGCATCGCGCAGTTCAGCATATGAAATTCTTGTAGCCCACCTCAAAGTTGTTAAATAAACAAAAACTACAAACTCAAAAAAAAATCTCAAACATTATACCATTGTGAGCATGAAAACATATCTATTTAAAAAAACAAGGGACAGAAACTTGATATGTTGCTGATATATTCTTGTTCAGTGTTTATTAATAATCAACAACTCATTAGCAAATTATCAACCAAGTCTGAAGAAGCTACACACTGAATGATTAGCTTAGACCGTTAGCTTATAGCAGAGATGCTAACGGTCTAATCTGATTCAATGAGCTGGAGCTAAAAATGCTACTGTCAGACTCAGAGAAGGACTGGATGAACTGGGGAAAGGTAAAACTTAATTGTTTAACTCAAGGGGAGGTGGAAAATGAGTGTATTTCCCGAAATGGTGGAATAACCCTTTAAGAGAGGTGGAATATCCCTTTAAGAGAGGTGGCGCCTGAAGGCGTTTAAGGTGTTTTACTGGCTGAGCGTTTACCTTGTCAAACACGCGGAAGGCTTCCCTGATCTCTTCCTCACTGTCCGTGTCCTTCATCTTCCTCGCCATCATGGTGAGGAACTCTGGGAAGTCAATGGTGCCGTTCCCTGATGACCACACACACACACGGGTCAAAGGTCAGAGAGGGGCAGGGTGACCAGCATCAATACACTGATTGATGCGAGTTGAAATCCCTGGCAGTGTGTGCATGCATTTATTAGCATGTGTGGGTGTGTGTGTGTGTCTGTGTGTGCATGCATTTATTAGCATGCATGTGTGTGTGTGTGTGTGTTTTTGTATGATTTATGCTTATCTGGGGCACATTTCCCAAAAGCATAGTTGCTAACTAAGTTAGCAACTTTGTTGGTTGCAATGCAATTACCCATTGCCAACCAACTAAGTTGCTAACAGGTTAGCAACTATGGTTTTGGGAAACGCACCCCTGAATGAGAAATATTTCATTTTTTGTGTGTGTCTTTGATGAGTGAGTATATTTTAATATGATGTATGAGAAATGTTTAGTTTTCTGAGTGTGTGTCTTTGATGAGTGAGTATGTTTTGCTATGAATAAGAATTAATTTCTTATTCTCTGAATAAGAAATATTTAGTTTTGTGTGTGTGTGTGTGTGTGTGTGTGTGTGTGTGTGTGTGTGTGTGTGCCATGCTCACCGTCAGCGTCCACCTCGTTGATCATGTCCTGCAGCTCCGCCTCGGTGGGGTTCTGTCCCAGCGAGCGCATGACCGTGCCCAGCTCTTTGGTGGTGATGGTGCCATCGCCGTCCTTATCAAACAGGGAGAACGCCTCCTTGAACTCTGACAGAAGGAAACACAATCCAAACCTCGTTTAGTTCTGACAGGGGTTCTAGACGGAGTGCAGAATGTGAACAACTCAAGCCTGTCTACTTACCAGCAATCTGCTCTTCTGTCAACTGATCTGCCTGGAAAACATAAGTCCAATTCAAGACATTAGCCAATGTTGACTACTAATGGGCATTATTCACTGTTTTACAACTCCTCGACAATGAACATGAAATGAATTAAGATAACTTTTAATTTTAACAGGCGCTAAAGCTGAGATAACCTTGTCATTGCAAGGCCCGTGTTGAATGACGCAGCGGAGCAACAGCTTTAGCGACGAATTGGCACAGCTGATATTGGAGACACACCAGACACAACTTACTTGATATTATTTAAAAAATATCTCGCGGTCATGACTGCTCAGTTTCTGTGTTGCGTTTTAGGATTCGATCATTGTCGCTAAAGTCTAAAATTAGTCCGCCATGCACCATATTTGCCGCAATACTGGACCAGTAAGTGAAAGCGCCCTAGAAACGTGCCGCCTGCATTACAGATATCTCATAACGTGGTTAGGAAAGTAATCCACTGACATGCTACACATGTTAAATGAGAAGCCTGCATTACTGTTTCTGCTCTGTTCGGTTCTGTTTCATAGTATTTGGCGCTGAAGTTTATCGACTGCCGGCTGAATGCCAATAACAACCAGGACTGGCAAGACTGAGTGTACAGATCATAACATTAACGTTAACCGATGATGCCAAAACCGAAAATGCCGGTGCTAGCTAAATAACACAGCTTTTCAGACACGACTGGATAGACTAACTTTAAGGTAGATGGTTGTCACATCAAATTCACCAGTCTAGGCTCTAGATCTCTATTTTTATTATTATTATTATTATTATTATTATTATTATTGATGCGGAACCATCTTTCAATGCCTCAAAGAGGCTACAAGTATCACACCGACAGGTGGTGTTCAACAGCAAATATGTTTCTCGGAAAGTAACGTTAACATTTACGTTTACTTCGTGCCTGGGTAGAATGATAATAACAACGTTCACGTTGACGTTATATTCTGTGCCGCCTGTTTACACTGGTCTACACATGATCACTTTACTTTAACATTAATTATCTTTGTTCCCATCGTTTGCTTCCTACCTAGATAACGCCTGCGTTAGTCACTTGGGTGCGCCCAATGCTGAACGGAAAGCTAAATTGGCTAGCTAGACAGCTAGCAATAGCCGGCCAGCTAGTTCTACGCTGCGAGAGGCTATCTATTTTTACAAACGCACCCATCGCTAGCAGGCTAACTGGCGAAATCACACGCTGAATGATTCCATTGGTTTTCCCTGCTGATTAAAATACAACATACACAGCCAAAACATGAGCTAATGCTTACAGTGTATGATGACGCTTTGGAAAAGTAAGTATGCAAAATCTATAATATAGAACGGCGGTACTAGCCAACGGCATTAGCCTTATTTATGGTTTAGCTAACTGTGATGGGTACTTATATCAGCGTCTCAGAAAGCCAACTCTGAATGAGACCTGATGTGCCTTCAACATCATTCGACTTGACAGCGATTTGCTATATTGGATAGTGTTTACTTACCATTGTGTAAGTACTCTGTTTCCTTGGGTAGCTTGTCTGGAAAAGGAATTGTTTGATTGATCAATCTCCGTAGATAGCCACTAGTGCTCGCGCCTGCTCCTGCCCTGCGTCTCAGACGTTGTATCGCTCCGCCGTAGTTGTTGGGTTTCAAGCGCGACCACGCACTCCCTGACAACCTGGCTGTCACAAAGGTGTCCCTGCGCCAAGACCAGACATAGAAGAAGTAAATGCCAAGATATGGTTGGTTCATCATCCTCAAACAATTATGTGCAAATATCAAATATGTTATCCAGACCGAACAGAGAAATCAATAATTTTGCAAGTCTCTTACCTTGTTTCAAAGGAACACTTACAAGTTTGAATGAACCAGTTGGGCGGTTTACAACTTGACAGATTCGGATTCCGCTTGTCATGTGATCACTTGAACGGGATTCAATTGGTTTTCGGCCACCTGCAATGCGTCAGGGAGTCCTTTCTGAGAGGGAGATCTTAAAGGGACAGTGCAGAGTTGGAGTTGAACCGGTTGAACTTCTGTAGTAGCTCAGAGAGTGGTGAAAATACCTCATCCCTTGTTTGTGGGTTATTTTGTAATGATAGTGTATTTCATGATCTGCAGTATAACACAAAGGTGTTCATAGTTATACAAGGATACAAGGATACAAGGAAGTTTATTGTCACATGCATATTAGGCTACTGGAAGCAAGAAATGCAGTAAAATTATGTGTGGTGTCAGCCTATTTGTGCATTTATGGGGGGGGGGGGGGTAAAAAGTGCAGTAGAAGAAGGGTTTAGTAGATTAAGTGGCAAGGGCTGCATAAGAAAGCTGGGGGAGGATTGGGATTGGGGGGGGGGCACCGACAAGGAGCACCCAAGAGCATTATTAGTGTCATATCAGATAATTTACTGTTAATGAATCGTCTACATGCAGTAAATGTTCATTGTTAGGTTAATAAAACCATTGTGACACTGGCCTAAATTATACCCTTGCAGCCATACAGTGCGAGAGAGGACAGTCTGTTTGGACTGAAGCCCCTGATTCTGGCCCATCAGGGATTTTGGCACTGCTCATTCTTTGGGTACTACGGCTACACTGACCCCAATAGGTGCCCAGAACAGGAGAGAGATGGACCAGAGCATTGGAGAACTGCCGCATTCCATCCCTCCCCGACGGGCGTACAGGAGCGAGCGGGCGCTGTGAGAACCCTTAGGAACAGGTGACGCAAAAACGCAGAGCATCAGACGGCGGGTCGGAGGAAGACGATGAGGAAGAGGAGAAAGGTGATCCCGTAATTAGTGCTCTCAGCTAGAGAGAGAGGCTCAGGCTGCTGGTCAGCTAGAGAGAGAGGCTCAGGCTGCTGGTCAGCTAGAGAGAGGCTCAGGCTGCTGGTCAGCTAGAGAGAGAGGCTCAGGCTGCTGGTCAGTGGACAGACAGCCGTTGTGGTTGGAGAGAAGATCTGATGTCTCCCAGGCCATTGTCCATTACCTTCCACTGGACAGGATCGAGTCCCCACACACATACGTGCATGCACTCGTACAGACAGGCATGTGTTCACACTAACACATACACACACACGCACACACACACACAGGCCTATATGTCACAAATCACTGAACTGACTGTACAGTATATAAACACAACCATAGTCTCTCTCACTCTTTCTCACACACACACACACACTTACAAACCCATTGGCCTTTTGCCTTTAAACACTCACACACACACACACACACACACACTTAAATATACATACACCAGTGTGTTCTTCTCACAATTTCAATCGTACCAAGATTCAGCTCTTTAAGCTCTTTAAGATTCAGCTCTCTAAGAGTGTTACACTGAGGAAGAGTGTGTTAGACCACAGGTTACTCTATACAACCACAGGTATACTGCATGCGTCTCCACAGTATACTGCATGCGTCTCCACAGTATACTGCATGCGTCTCCAGCTCTGCGTCTCCACAGTATACTGCATGCGTCTCCACAGTATACTGCATGCGTCTCCAGCTCTCCCCATTCCTCCTGTCTTCAGCAGATGGGTCCCCCCTCTTTAAACTGGTCTCTAGAGAGCACAATGTCAGTTCATAACGTTGTAAGCTTAATCTCATATGTGAGATTGCTGTTTATAGACTTCAGTTCTGCATTCAACACCATAATACCACAACAACTTATCTGCAAACTTGACAAACTGGGACTCAGTACCTACCTCTGCAACTGGCTACTGGACTTCCTCTGTCAGAGGCGTCAAGTAGTACGTGTTGGCAACAATATCTCAAGCAGCTTCACACTGAGCACGGGGGCCCCTCAAGGCTGCATGCTCAGTCCGCTGCTCTTCACCCTGCTGACGCATGACTGCACTGCAACCTACAGCAACAACCACATAGTGAAATTTGCTGACGACACAACTCAATACAGGTTGGAGGTCGACCTTCTGACCACGTGGTGCAGGGACAACAACCTCCTGCTGAACGTCAGCAAGACCAAGGAAATTGTTGTTGACTTCCGGAGAGGTCACACCCAACACCTGCCACTGACCATCGACGGTGCTGTGGTGGAGAGAGTGAGCAGCACCAAAAATCCTGGGGGTGCACATCAGTGAAGACCTCTCCTGGACCACCAACACTGCATCACTGGCGAAGAAAGCTCAGCGCCGCCTGTACTTCCTGCGGAAACTCAGGCGAGCAAGTGCTCCACCAGCCATCATGACCACATTCTACCGAGGCACCATTGAGAGCATCCTCTCCAGCTGTATCGCTGTGTGGGGCGGAAGCTGCACTGAATACAACAGGAAAGCCCTGCAGCGCATAGTGAACACAGCTGGAAGGATTATTGGTGCTTCACTCCCCTCCCTGAAGGACATTTACACCTCCCACCTCACCCGCAAGGCGACCACAATTGTGAGTTATGCAAGTCACCCCGCTCACAATTTGTTTGATCTACTGCCCTCTGGGAAGAGGTACAGAAGCCTGCGCTCCCGCACCACCAGACTCACCAACAGCTTCATACACCAAGCTGTTAGGATGCTGAACTCTCTCCCCCCTCTCCCCCCTCCACCCTCAGCTACATAACATCCTGGACTTTTGGACCCACAATGGCTGCCTTGCACTACTCCACTTGTACACTTTGCAACTTGTTGTTGTTGTCCTGTTGTCCTGAACACTTCTGAACACACTTCTGCTGCTCTTACATAACTTGCACCACTATGCCACTTGCATACTTAGGTCAAACAAAACTACCTCAGCCATTTATTGGCCTGACTTTTGCACTATTATATTGACTGTCTACTGTATGCACAATTTCAACCAAATTTTGCTGCTCTTATTTCTTCATTGTATGTGCCTTCTTATTTTTACTTTTTATATTGTTTACTTGAATGTTATGTTTGTCTGTGGACCTAATTGGAAAAATATGTCTTATCTCCACCGTGGGATAGTAGGAAACGCAATTTCGATCTCTTTGTATGTCTTGACATGTGAAGAAATTGACAATAAAGCAGACTTTGACTTTTGACTTTGACTTTGAAGTCTTATTGTATTTACTCAGTTATGAGGTAAATAAATGTTGTTTATGAGTTCACTTTCAAAAATTGCGAAAAAGAGAAGCAAGCAAACAGTGTGTTTGGCGAAGTCTCTAGCCAGGGTCATGCAGTGCTTTGCATGGATCATGAAGGAATCTCCTGCCCTGGCAGGAGTCAAGCAGGATCCGTGTGTAGGCCTACACTCCTATGCTATTCCTGACCCGAGAGGGGAGGAGAAGAGGGGAGGAGAGGGGAGGTGGTGGGTTATAGAGAGGGGAGGAGAGGGGGGGGGGTGGTGGGTTATAGAGAGGAGAGGAGAGAGGGGAGGTGGTGGGTTATAGAGAGTAGAGAGGGAAGGTGGTGGGTTATAGAGAGGGGAGGTGGTGGGTTATAGAGAGGAGAGGAGAGAGGGGAGGAGGTGGGTTATAGAGAGGAGAGAGGGGAGGAGGTGGGTTATAGAGAGGGGAGGTGGTGGGTTATAGAGAGGGGAGGAGAGAGGGGAGGTGGTGGGTTATAGAGAGGGGAGGTGGTGGGTTATAGAGAGGGGAGGAGAGAGGGGAGGTGGTGGGTTATAGAGAGGGGAGGTGGTGGGTTATAGAGAGGGGAGAGGGGAGGAGAGAGGGGAGGTGGTGGGTTATAGAGAGGAGAGAGGGGAGGAGGTGGGTTATAGAGAGGGGAGGAGGTGGGTTATAGAGAGGGGAGGTGGTGGGTTATAGAGAGGGGAGAGGGGAGGTGGTGGGTTATAGAGAGGAGAGAGGGGAGGAGGTGGGTTATAGAGAGGAGAGAGGGGAGGAGGTGGGTTATAGAGAGGGGAGGAGAGAGGGGAGGAGGTGGGTTATAGAGAGGGGAGGTGGTGGGTTATAGAGAGGGGAGGAGAGAGGGGAGGTGGTGGGTTATAGAGAGGAGAGAGGGAGGAGGTGGGTTATAGAGAGGGGAGGAGGTGGGTTATAGAGGGGGGAGGAGGTGGGTTATAGAGAGGGGAGGAGAGAGGGGAGGAGAGAGGGGAGGAGGTGGGTTATAGAGAGGGGAGGAGAGAGGGGAGGAGGTGGGTTATAGAGAGGGGAGGAGGTGGGTTATAGAGAGGGGAGGTGGTGGGTTATAGAGAGGAGAGAGGGGAGGAGGTGGGTTATAGAGAGGGGAGGAGGTGGGTTATAGAGGGGGGAGGAGGTGGGTTATAGAGAGGGGAGGAGGTGGGTTATAGAGAGGGGAGAGGGGAGGAGGTGGGTTATAGAGGGGAGGTGGTGGGTTATAGAGAGGGGAGAGAGGGGAGGTGGTGGGTTATAGAGAGGGGAGGTGGTGGGTTATAGAGAGGGGAGAGGGGAGGGAGTGAGGGGAGGTGGTGGGTTATAGAGAGGATCTTGTTTGGAGGTGGTTATAGAGAGGGGAGGAGTGAGGGGAGGAGAGGGGGGAGGAGGTGGGTTATAGAGAGGGGAGGGTGCGAGGGGAGGGTGGGAGAGAGGGGAGAGGGGAGCGTGGTGGGTAGAGGGGAGGAGGTGGGTTATAGAGGGGAGGTGGTGGGTTATAGAGAGGGAGAGAGGAGGTGGTGGGTTATAGAGAGGGGAGGTGGTGGGTTATAGAGAGGAGAGAGGGGAGGAGGTGGGTTATAGAGAGGGAGGAGGTGGGTTATAGAGAGGGGAGGTGGGTTATGGGTAGAGAGGGGAGAGAGAGGGGAGGAGGTGGGTTATAGAGAGGGAGAGGAGGAGGAGGTGGGTATAGAGGGGAGAGAGTGGTAATAGGGGAGGTGGTGGGTTATGGCGAGTGAGCAGACCAAATGCTGCAGCACGAACAGGTAGGCTGGGAGTACTGCACTGGACAAGAGGGACACCGTAGGTATGATATATGTATGGCAGGCAAATTTCACGCTCCTCACAAATCTGTTTAAAAACGGCTTTTGAAAGTCACCTGAGATAAAAAGCTTCTGCTGAATGGACACGTAGGTCAACAGCCGCATCAAAAAGAAAAGACGTTTGTTAATCTGCTTCCTGACCAGTACACGGTCATCATTGTAAATTGAAAGGGTCTTCAATCAAAACGACTCACTTAGAACAATCGGCACATACAGCAGACTTAACAGCTGACCCATGAGGGGCTGTGTGTGTGTGTGTGTGTGTATGGGGGGGGCACAGATTCTGAAGGGGGATTTAAACTGACGGAGTTGACACAATGGCGGGTTCGGGAATCAAACCTGGGATGACCAACTGTCGAGTGGAAACACTAGCGTGGCCACGGTCACGTTTATTAAGAAAGCCAGGAGCACAAGTTTGAGAGTTGCTTAAGTTAGTTTATTTTCTCCTTGACATTTCATGCTCTGTGTGTGTGTTTTAAAGGAGAGGACAACAGGATTGCATTACATCACAGACATCCTACATCACTAGCATCACCTTTACACTGCATACAAGGTGTGTATGTGGGGGAAAGGGTGGGGCATAAAATACAGACATCCTTTTGCATCAAATGTCCTGACATATCAGTGGTCCAATCACATGAAGATCCTCACGTGCAGTAAATGTATGGAATGGAATGTACTATGAGCAACAGTAGGTTGAATAGTTTGAGATCTGGATGCATACCACATTTGAGGTACCAACGTTGAAACTAGGGCTTTGGAAGTAGTCTGCATGTTTACATGTTACATTTTCCTTTGAGCGTGATGTGACCACTGAAGAAAAAAATACATTGACCTTGCACCAGTGTACGTGTTCAGTGCATTGAGCGTCTTTTTCATTTTTAAAAAAGTAACATAAAAACCAATCGTAACAGAATGCCCACAACAAATAAAAACACGATAAAAAGGACTGCATGGGATTTAAATATAAAAAAAAAAAAAGAGAAAAAAAAAAGAACACATCGATGACTAAACAGAGATGCTTCAGCATTGGCTCTACAAATGGTTCTGCAGCAGTTAGAACTCTAGCCCGTGTAGGGGAACTGCAGCAGAACGGCCTGGCCCGCCCCCAACTCCAGGGCCTTCAGGTCCACCTGGCTCTTGGGCTGCAGCTTCTCTGAGTCTGTGCTGACCTCCACGGTGGCTTGCTCAGGCAGCTGGGCGTCCTCCAGCCTCAGGGTGAGCGCATCGGACCCCCAGTTGAAGGCGGCCAGGTAGCGCGGGCTCTGGTCCCAGCTGCGCAGGTACGCCAGCGAGGAGTTGGAGCTGTGCAGGGGCACGAAGTCGCCGTACAGCAGCGAGCGCTCCTTCGAGCGCAGGTCGCTCAGAGACTTGAAGAAGCTGCGCAGGGCGAGCCGCCGCTCCATCTCGTCCTGAAGAGCAAAAGGACCAATCAGAACTCAAGGACGCGGTGAGGTACCACGGAGAAGACCAATCAGAACTAACAGAACAGAAGGCGGAAACAATATGGCCGAGTAAGTCACATTTCTACATTGAGGAAGAGGTCCGTTTACCTTTGCAGTTCCGTTCAAAGTTTTAGCATCTTCAGGTTTGTACCAGATCATCTGTGGGAACTTGGTGGCACCCTGATAAGAACAAACAACACCAACTTTAACACAGTGGTTCACCAGGGCGTGTAAATGAACACAAATCAGAGTAAGCCATCCAAGCAGTTTATGCCCTCATCACTGGCTCAGCCCTGCGGTCACTCACCTCGTCCTCCAGACCGATCTCGTCCCCGTAGTTGAACACGGGCGTGCCGGGCATCGTGAGAAGCAGCATCTGGTTGAACTTGACCAGGTCGGCACCCACCAGCGACGCCAGGTGGCCCTGCTCTCGGTCACCCACGTTCCACGCCAGCTTGGTCTGGTTCTGCGAGCTGAGGAGCTGCTGAGCAGCACTCGCCACCTGCATGCCGCTCTGCCCGCTGGCACGGAGGATGCCCGACAGAAGAAGGTCCACGCCAGAGCTGTTGAGCAGGCGGCCCACCTGTTCAGGTGAGGTCTTGTCAGTCACCCCCATAAGTAACCTTCAGGGAAGAGAACAAGGAAAAACACATATGCAGTTAGGGTCAGGAAAAGAGCTTGCAGCCGTGTCCACTAGAGGGCGTTTAGTAAAAAAAAAAAAGATCTGCACACGAGCTGCACAGTGTCCACTAGATGGCAGCACTGAACAGCACATCATGTCAGGCCCTCGTGTGTCCTCAAGCCTGTGGTGCAGGACTGCTTGGCTGGTTCACTCACCCCTTCTCTTTGGTGCCGTTCTGGGGGGCTTTAATGATGCCACGCAGCTCCTCCCAGACAGGAGACGCAACCTCGACGACGCGCTCAAACCCGGAGAACTTGAAGCCGTCCACTCCCTGCATCTGCCAGTGCACCAGGGCCACCTGAGACAGAGGACAGGAGAAAGCACATGAGCTAGGACCCTCAGAGTCACAAGGGACTTCTGCAGGACAGGGCGGACACACACACACATAAACAAACAAACAAACCTTCACTTTGTCAGCGACGGTCATCATATTGTCAAACCAGGCCTGCTGCCCCAGGTAATTGGGAGTCAAGTCCAGAACCACGTTGATGCCTGTAGAAAAACAAAGTCTGTTAGGGAGAGTCTCAAACATCAGACACAGACAGAGACACCCAACTCGCTTGCTTTAAAAAGATGGAAGCCACGGTTTCATGTTCTCCAAAACAAAGAGCACATTTTAACTATGTTATATTTGTAAGTTGCTTTGGACAAAAGTAACTGCTAATGTACATAAACACAACAGGCTAAATTAAACAATCATTACAGGCTCCCCCAAGTTCAAAAATGACCCCTGCCGGTGTGTATAGACCCTTTCAACAATAAAAACAAAAACAACGCTTAAACGTTCTATTTGGTTCCCAATCTACTTCCTCTGCATTAAGGTATGAGCTACACCAGGCGCGTAACTGAAGCGTTCCGTTTGCGACTCGTAAAATCCATTTTAAATAAATGTTCTATTTTTTTCGAACGTACGCACCGCTGTCACGTCTGGTGTAGCTACTTCCATTGATTAGTGGAAGCTAATTGTTGCAGCAGACGCAACGCGAACGCAACGCGGACGCAACGCGAACGCAACGCGAACGCAACGCTTCAGTTACGTGCCTGGTGTAGCTCAGCCCTAAGAGAACATATGGAATGTTAAAACGGAAGCCTTGTGGGGCCAACTATGATGCTGATAGTGGAACTCTTGAAAGGGTCTGTAGAGAAACCGACAGACAGGACACTCACCCTTCTTGTGTGCGGCGTCGAGCAGCGCTTTGAACTGGGTCAGGGACCCGGCCACAGACACAGTGTTCAGGTCCAGCTCGTTCTCGTTGTTTGAGGGGTCCTTGTGGATGGGGCCGACCACCAGGCCCTTCACCTTCAGCTGAGCGAGCGAGTCAATCTTCTGCTTCAGCCCTAGATCAACACACACACACGAGAAAAGTCAAGGTGGTGTCATCGTCACACACACGAGAAAAGTCAAGGTGGTGTCAGTCACACACACACACACACACACACACGAGAAAAGTCAAGGTGGTGTCATCGTCACACACACACACACACACACACACGAGAAAAGTCAAGGTGGTGTCATCGTCACACACACACACACACAGGTCAGGATGAAGCCCAAAAGAGGCCACACTGTAGTGCACTGCCTTTGATGTTAACAAAACAAAAGCATGCTATGCCTTTACAGCCAGAACCGCTGCATTCCATGCTGAGCAGGGTAAGTAGAGGGGAGGGTGTGTGTGTGTGTGTGTGTGTGTGTGTGTGTGTGGAAACTAGATCCAACTGGTTCAGCAGCTCCCAGCCTGAGTCATGAGAATGAGCATGTGCACACGAGTGACCTCAGCATTTGGGAAGCGGCCCAAGGCGCGCGCGCACACACACACACACACAAGCGTTTAGGAAGCCGCAGACTGATATCAAACACATGATACCACCACCCCCCCCCCCCCCCCCAGCCCTCCTCTCTCTCTCATGCCAAATCAGCTGTTCTGTGGTCTAGTTGGTTACCTTCAAGGTTCTCTGAGAAGGCCTGCACATCTCCAATCTCGTACAGAGGCCCTTCGTTCCACCAGTTCATTTCCGGGAGCGGCTTGCAGCGAGGAGCCTGGATGATGATCCCGATGGCCCCAGCCAGCATCCCGAGCCAACCCAGCCAGAAAAGGATGAGCAAGGCCCAGCGAGTGCGCACCCATCTGCGGGAGGGACACGCATGGCAGTTAGACTAGACACCAATGCCTTTGACATTAGCCATGTTCCATTCATTCCTATGCAGTTAAGCATGTTATTAGAGTGTCAACGCTTACCCAGGGGTTCCCGCCACTTTCAGGAGCTCGTCTTTTGACAGCCCGGTGAACTTGGTCTCCGTTTCATCGGCCATCTTCACCTTAACAACGCCGTTTTTTTCCGTGCTGGTCGGAGAGCTGGCATCTCCGTTACCTGCGTCTCCCGCGGTCATCGGCTGTTTCTCCTGTTCCACTTCGTTCAGCTCCACGTCCTTCATGTCCACTTCGGTACTCATTTTCACTGTCGCCGTGGTGTCTTCACCAGCCTAAAACACTGAAAGGCGCAGAAATGACAAGCAACGTGTTTAAATACGGAAGCCGTTCACCATCAAAGCATGGCCAGCAGGAGGTGGCAATTGTGTGACACATTGCATCAGCATCAGCGTCATTACAGACATGTGTGAAGGTCAAGATACGTGTAGTGAAATACTGTGATGAATGGTTTTATTCTTCTTAATTGTCAGCAATAACTTCAAACGAAGAAGAATAATATAGCCTAACGTTAGCAGTTCTGAAATAAGGGTGATGGACACTGTATTTAACTAACGCGAATATTAGGCTACATTTACGTATGCTTGACGTACGCTATCGATTTAAGCTGCTAACGTTACTGGTCTACAAAGGTAAACGTTATGGTATGCTCCCTGAATGAATGGTAGGCCTAGGACTAGAATTATATACAGAGATGCTCTTATTCTGGCCATGACAACGCATAATGCGGCATAAAACCGGATCAGTCTAGTTCAATTGATGCGGCAGAGGCAGAGCAAGCTAACAAATAGCCTAACGTTGACAACGCTTTGGTCTGGATGATAACGTGTTTAACAGAAATAGATTAAATTATTTTAACCACAACCTCACTAATTCACACACATTTGAAAAAGTCTACAATAAACAGGTAGAAGCTATCATAAATAGGCTAGAATGGAATAGCACTAAGACATTTAGGCTACTCAAGAGCCTTTAGGAAGAGCTTCACAAATGTCAACGCAGAACAGCTGAATTAAATGAATTTAGAAATATTGATTACCTTTATAGTTCCAAAATATAAAACCAAGGCGCGATGTTTACCACGCTTTGTATTCCTGTGCGATCTCGTTGAATCCCTTTGCCTGAGCATCAGTGTCTAACGGCTATTTATAGTGCTACTGCGCAGTGGTCTCGCCAGGGCTTTGCGCACCACCCATGCTTAAGGTGGAGTGAAACATTAAGGTTTGCATTTCCGTTGCTAATCTGTTATCAATGGTATGTCATCTCTGTCATATCAATTTGATTAACAGGATAAATGAATGGGCCCTCTGTGTGGTAACCTAGATGTTTTGATCGATTTAAACACAGCTTTTCGCTGACGATATGCACAGTCCACCTTAACAGTCCCACTCCTCAGGTTTTCATGAGCTGGCACGAATGTCATAAACAAGTCGAGGGATGCAGAGCCGATGCCGATGTATTTCCAAGAAAGAAAGAAAGAACAACAGCTTTAGAAACATGAAACCTATAGCCTACAGAAAACATGTTAGCTACCTCTTACATGTAGAATATAAAGTTAGCCTATATCATAATCATAATGTATCAAATAATAGTCTGTGATTATAAACGAGGCACTTGAGTTAGTTGATGCATGTGGATATGATAAAAGCAATCATTTGTGTGAAATTCAGATCTGGCCTGGGGTGGTGATTTGAAATGGGGGGTACATCCAAGGGTGATATTATTCTCACACAGATATTCTAAACACTGTCAGAGTGTAATTCAGTGGTAAAAGCTACCAGATCAACGTGCGGATATAGCCTAAACAACAGGCTGGGGAGAATAGGCCTACAGGCCTCACCTTTCACCCAGTAAAAGCAGGGCCACATATGCACATCATATATGGTTTGATGGGCTTACATTGTAGCCTAATTTATGACTTGCTATTTCTTACTGAAACAGGTTGTTCAGTGATGGGGAAAGGAACGGGTTTTAAATACGTTTACATGTGGCCAAGAAATCTAAACACACATCACTAAACACACATTGTTTATAAGATGCATGTGTATCCTACTCCAGAGTTGTAATGGAACTGAATAGTGTGTGTGTGTGTGTGTGTTTTGGAAATCCTTTGTGCTTGCCTACTGCGGACACAGGAAGCATCCACATCTGTGATGTTAACCTCTGACCCAGTGAGCTTCCACTCAGCGCAGCTCAGTACAGTATGGAGCACTGCTTTCACACACACACACACACACACACACACACAACACAGCTCAGTAGGCCTACAGTATGGAGCACTGCTCAGTCACACACACACACACACAACACAGCTCAGTACAGTATGGAGCACTGCTCAGTCACACACATACACACTCAGCACAGCTCAGTACGGTATGGCACTGCTCAGTCACGGTGGTGAGGGAGAGAGAGATAGAGAGAGGGATAGAGAGGGAGATAAAGAAAGAGAGAGAGAGAGAGAGAACACTGCCAATGCAGAGAAGCCAGTGCAGGTAAATGGACTCCATTCTTCTAGCTATTTTCTTCCCCTCCGAGCACTCAAAACACTTGACAATGTCATGCCTTATATTCACCCGTACTCACACACATAGAATCAACTATGGAAGTTGCCAATATGCACATCAGGAGCAGTTTGGGGCTCTGTGTCTTATGAGCACAATACAAAGATGGAGTTTCATTCGGAGGAGGTTTGTTTTTGTTTTACCAATATTTTCCTGTTTTGGTCCGATGAAAATATCATTTTTTAAGAAATGCTCTGCTATATTCTAATTCGAATATGGAACTGAATGAACCCAGATGAACTAAATGTATTGTATGCTCCTGTCTGGCAGACTCCGCCTGGCCTTGAGACAGCAGGAAAAGCTGTGTTGCTCAACACGTGCGCTCTACTTGGAACCTGAAACCTGACTCCTTCCTCCTGACTCCAACGCAAGGACACACACGTGTTGATGGGCCACGGCGTATATTTAGCAACGTACAGTATATCGAGGTTAGACACGAAACATAGCCTATACATGATATAAGTGTCTGACATAGGAGGCAGACATGCTGAATGTATAGTCTGATGAACTAGTTGTGCAGTATGCAGGCCCTGTGTTGAAGACGAAGCTGTGGGCAGGGAGGAGACACAGTGTGAAAGCGCTCTCAGAGCCACGCCTCGGGTCGAGAGGGGGAGGATCTAATGTCATGTAAACACGCGGGTCTGAGCACATTGTGTCCCGTGCAGTTGTTTTGAAAAAGGCAGTTGGTTCTCAGGGACTTGTTTTTGCAGGGGGGATAGGGAAGGGTGAACACAGAAAACACACACATACACACACCACACACACACACACACACACACACACAATATATAGCAACAGATTTGTGTGATGATTTGGGGCCATTCTGAATGCTAAGTGATTCCATTATCATTGATTAATGAGTGATTTGATTACTGCTAGTTGAATGTATTGCATCTTTGCTAGTCTAATGTCTTCTTTTGTTGTGGTGGTTTCGTTCAGACATACCCCATGATTTACCTGAATGGCTTACTTTAAAGGGTAGTGGACATTGATCTTCACATTCCTGAAATCCAGCTCATTATTGTCCTTTGATGGGTCATTTGACAGACAGACACATCACTGTCCTCAGGTGGCAACCTTTAACCTGCATTCCTAGACTCTAATGCTTTTAGGAATTCAATGGAGCAGACTGATTGGACTCAAAGTGACAAAACAACAAGCAAACATGCAATGACCAAACACCAAAACAACGTCGTCATCATCAGCAACTTTTGTCCTCTGGCCAGGAGCCATTTTAGAGCCTGCTGTGGATTTGACCATTCGGTCAGAGACGGTTGAAGCTGAGCCAACCACTCGTATAGCTTTTTAAGCCTGCTAGCTCAGTTCACAAACAAATTAAATGATTAATTCCACATCCAAAAGAGTGATTAATTGGTATCATTCATGATAGACAATAATACTGCATGACACTACCACTTATGCAGACTGAAACTGTCCCGTTTTTAAGAGTTACGTCACTCTATCTTTACTTGGTTAGTAATGAAATATCTGCTACAGTGGCCGTGACCCTGATCAACCACACATCCAGTAGAGCAGGGGGTATTCCAAGTACGTAGTTTAGTGACGAACTTGGTTAATAAGTTAACTCAAAGCAAGTGGTAAACCTCGTAATAGAAGATCTGTATGGCACTTGTTGTAGGTTTAGCGCTTACTCTGAGTTAACTCACCAGGGTTGTCACTAAACCGCACTTGGAATACCCCCTGGTCCACATCGGGGCCGAGCTCGGGCCAGACACCTGTCATAGTCAGCTGTGTCATTTGGACTGGTTACTATGTTTCCCATACATTGACTTGTTGTCCACCACAATATCAACATTAACCGCCAGTGATTTTCTATGTTGTATGCAGAACTTATATGGGATGAAATCCTTTGATTGTAGACCCCCCCCCCCTCTCTCTCTCTCTCTCTCCAAATCTGCCAAGCCTCTGCATGTTTAAAGAAAACATTAACAATCGTGCAAGGATTGTTGTTGGCATAGATCGTGATTTAATCTGATTAGCATAACCACGCGGCGCAAATTTATTCAAAACTGTTGCGTTCAAGTTAACTCTGCTAAGTTCTTATCACAACATAGTCAATTGTGAAGATGAAACTCTTCACTTAAGTTACGTGCAAGCATATAAGAAGCAGTATCCCTAAGCTAAAGTCCATAAGCTAATACTGTTGGGTTGTCAAAGTTAGCACACTATAATGTTACAGCGACTTGTCAATATCGACTTCTCATGCAAGGCAAGTATAGGCTATATATTATTGACTCCGACACAGAATGTTTGCTCAAGATAGTTTGCTTTAGATAAAACAACTCAAATGCAATACAAATAAAGTGACTTGTCTTGCGTGGTGTCACTACAGTTAAGTATGCACTCTGAGTGACGTCACTACAGTTGAGTATGTACTCTGAGTGGCATCACTACAGTTAAGTATGCACTCTGAGTGATGTCACTATGAGTATGCACTCTGAGTGGTGTCACTACAGTTAAGTATGCACTCTGAGTGGCGTCACTATGAGTATGCACTCTGAGTGATGTCACTACAGTTAAGTATGCACTCTGAGTGGTGTCACTACAGTTAAGTATGCACTCTGAGTGGCGTCACTATGAGTATGCACTCTGAGTGATGTCACTACAGTTAAGTATGCACTCTGAGTGGTGTCACTACAGTTAAGTATGCACTCTGAGTGATGTCACTACAGTGAAGTGCACTCTGAGTGATGTCACTACACTTGAGTATGCACTCTGAGCGCCGCACCAACCAGCTGGGGGCTGGATTCACATTGTGTTGTAGTCTATCTGCAGGTTTGTAACCTGTAGAGCCGGGTTCATGGGGTTTTGTAACCTGTAGACCCGGGTTCATGGGGTTTTGTAACCTGTAGTCCCGGGTTCATGGCTGGGTGGAGTGACTGCTCTGTGTCTGTTACAGTTCTGTGGCTGTTATTTGGAATGTTTACCTGTAGGTCTCTACCTGTAGATAATGTAGGTGTGACATGTACTTTAGGCACAGAAGAGCATATAACCCATTGCAAATAGAAAACGTGTATATAGGCCACTATATACAGCACAGGTCAACCTGGTATAACCCACTCCACTATGTATAGTTTTCAACCCCCACCACCTACATGGTCCAATACAGTATAATTTTACTGCAGCACAATGCTAAAAAACATGTCTGGCAGGGCATCTTGAAACCGCCCTCCACCCCAAAAACATGTCTGGCAGGGCATCTTCACTGGCAGGGCATCTTGTCTGGCAGGGCATCTTGAAACCGCCTTCCACCCCCAGTCGCCCCCATTCCACAAAGTCTGAGGGCAATCTACACCCCCACCAATACTCAGCAGATCCTTCAGGGGGTGGGGAACTCACTTAACATGAACCAGGTCAGGTAGTGTGAACTCAGAGTCCCCTCTTCTACAACGTAGAGTAGATAGATAGAGAGAGAGAGAAAGAGAGAGAGAGAGCAAGATTGAAAGAAACTGGCCAATGAATGAAGTTGTTATTGTGTGATGTGTGTTGCAGTGTTATGTTGAAACAACAATTGTGTTCATTTTTATATACACTAAAGTATATTCATTTTTATATACACTAAAGTATACATACAGTAAGCGCTGTCATCTGGGTGCTGTGTGGCTGTTTGGTTGTTCATTTAAATCTGTCGAGTCCAGTCAATAACTGTTTGGCTTGACCGGCTGTGTAGCTGTGTAGTTATTTAAAGTCCTGGGTGCTGTGTGGTTGTGTGGTTGTTTATTAAGATCATCTATCGAGTCCAGTCAGTAACTGTTTTGCTTGACCGGCCGTGTAGCTGTGTTATTTAAAGTTGGTGGCAGGTTGGTGTTAGGCTGGTATCAGGATGACCAAGAGCAAATCTGGACACGCATCTTTCAGAGTGCAAATGACCTGGAACACTACTAGGAGGTGGTCAGATGACTTGGAACACTAGGAGGTGCACAGATTGCCTGGACAGAGGAACACAAGGTACTGGTAACTTACGTACGTGGGGAGTCCCTACCAGACAAGACCTGGCCTTAACCTGAGAACACACCTGGCCTAACCTGAAAAAGTCCCAGCCGCACATGTAACACACAATAAGGGTTTACCACACACATCAACACGAGGATAAACACATGAGGTACAACCAAAGAGACTAACACGCTAACAACTACACAACATGGTAAACGCAAATACAACTATTATAACCGACATTACACATTATAGCATTCACTCGCACTGCATTCTGGGAGACACTCATTTAGACATGTACATCCACTGACGCTACAATACTTTTATTCATCCCCACAGGGGAAATTCAGATGTCCAGCGGCTACCAACAAGCATTCACACTGCAATACACTCATAAAAACCCTGATGACAACAGTTAATAAAATAAAATAAATTGTGTTATCCCTATCTGGACACAGAGATGTGTTAAAAACAACTACTTGTGTAGGCCTGTAAACCCGAGATAACCAGATCACGCGGAACATGGCACTCGCTCCAGGCAGATTAGTGTTTTGCCATTTCAGACTTTTTCCATGATTTCTATGGAGCAGATTAAACAGGTTTTAGACACCACGCTGGGCTTTCTTCTAAAAAGTTTTGACTTGGAAACAAAGCCTTGAAACTAACTTGCAAAACATTCTGTGTTCAGAGATTTTTCATTGTGAATTACATACATTTTTCATCAGCTTTTGAATCACGTTCTTCAGCTTTCTGAGTCCTATTTCACACACTGATACACATATCACACACTGAGACACATTTCACACACTGAGACACATTTCATCTCTCTGCTGATGTGCTCACCGAACACACAGATAAACACAGCTGGTCCATTCATCTATTAGCTAGTCGATAGTTTAGCAGGCTTTATTGAAGACTCTAGACAAAATATGTATTACATATGCATGAAAATGACTCTGAGTTTCTAAAACAATCCTTTTAGACTATTATTTTTAGTGCTAATGTAATGTGTATTGTTATGTTATAAGTCACTTTGGGTAAAAGTGTCTGCTAAGTAAACATCAGCATAAGCATTAACATAAACAATGTTATCATAGCAGCGTTGGTTCTAAATGAAAAGATGCAATCAGATGATGCTCATGTGAAGTTGTTATAAACAGAGCTTAAGATGATGTTAATGTGTGTATGTCGGTGTTATCTGGTTTGTCTCCATATTGTCTGTGTTTTACTCTGTATTATCATTATTGTCTGAGAGATAAGCTACTCACGACTGAAGCCAAGCACCTTGTATGGCCAGTAAAGGCTACTCTAATTCTGATGTTGTAATGTGACACACCTAATGTCTGTCTCCATATGTAGCCACTGTATGCATCTCCAAACTGAGGCATGTATTTTTTAAGTCAGGTATGTTCTGACTCTAACTGTGACCACAGCTTAATCTAGCTCATTAGTCCACAGTAGATTTACATTTATAGATTTAGCAAACGTTTTTATCCAAAACGTCTTGCCGTACAGACAGACCCTTTCATCAATACTGTATGACCCTAATGGTGTTAACCATGTTGCCCCCTGACCCTAATGGTGTTAACCATGTGGCCCCCTGACCTTAATGGTGTTTACCATATTGCCCCCTGACCCTAATGGTGTTTACCATGTGGCCATTCGCGGGAAGTTTAGAAAGGGCCAGAGGACATGGATCTTCCTTTTTTTACAACTTGATCTTCCACATTCGCAACTCAAGTCAAGATCACAGAGCACAACCACACTCTATCCATGTGCACCTGGTGTTGTCAGACTAAATGGCTAACTCTGGTTTGTCTTCTCATGGGTGATAACAGGCTCCCAGTGAAAGTAGGTTCCAGTCTCCCCCTCAGGCTATTATTGTCCTGCAGTGGTAACCTCGGCAACCAGGCCCAGGCGTGTTTGAACAGGACAATGCAGTGATAGGAACAGCTGTTTATTCGTTTATATTTCCTGAGAGGAGCCTGGATCTGCCTCTGATCTCGTCTGCTCCGGTCACTTTGATTTCCCCCTCGGGCCGAGTTCAATCAGGACCCTGCCTTTGGGTCCGGCGCGGCGCCACGACATTGTTCAGGCCACTTTTTGTTTCGCCCGACAGTGGTCCTGCCCGGAAATTAAAACCTCCTATAAAATAAAACAGAGAGAGGGAGAGATAGAGAGAGAAAAATGGAGGGAGAGGGAGAGAGAGAGGGAAGGAGAGGGAGTGAGAGTTGAGGGGAAGAGGGAGAGAGAGGAAGGCAAGGCAAGGTTGCTTTATTTGTATAGACCCTTTCAACAATAAAAACAAAAACAATGCTTGAACGTTCTATTTGGTTCCCAATCTGCTTCCTCTGCATTAAGATAACATATGGAATGTTAAAACAGAAGCCTTGTGGGGCCAACTATGATGCTGATAATGGAACTCTCTTGAAAGGGTCATGTGACTGATATTCATGAATAGTGCATTTCATGCTCAAGGCAACTGAATGTGATCACATACTCCCTGACCCAGAGACATTATATAAAGAGAGCAAGATCATAAAATAGACCAAAATCATAAAACAAGAGTATAAAATAAATAAAAGAACCCTGAGTGCAAGTAAAATAGAATAAAATGCATTAGATAATATAAATAACATAAACAAATAGAAAATAAGATGTAGTAGAATCAAATAAAATGAAATAAAAGTAGAAAAACAAGAAGTATAAAAAACAAATAAATACATACATAAAAAATGAAAGATAAAGATAAAAGACAGTGATAATAAGACACACAGTGCACTTAAAGGGGCTATCAATGATCAGACTAAGACAGCGTTTCTCAAAATGTGGTCCAGGGACCGCTGGTGGTCTGCAAGCTATCCCAAGTGGTCCGCAAGCAGACGTGTTAAAATATAATATAGATGAGTTGTTTGCAATATTGAACCAACTTGTGTGAAATCTGACACAAGATTCCACACAAGTTCTTGTTCAAACCATGGTCATCTCCAAGCTGGACTATTGTAATTCACTATTAGCTGGCCTACCCGCTTGTGTAATAAGATCATTACAGCTGATTCAGAATGCTGGCGCACGCCTGGTCTTCAATCAGCCAAAGAGGACACATGTAACTCCTTTCCTAGTTACTTTCCATTGGCTCCCTATAGTAGTTAGCCTAGAAATCTAGACGCACCCTAGCGGCGGCAAATTAATTTGCTCAGCCTGTACGTCTAGTATCAAACCATAGGGATTTCTATTGGCTGATGCCGTGGACGTCATCCAATCACAGCGCTCTATTTTGTTAGAGAGTCTTAAGGCGGGCTTAACAGGATAACGACAGTCCTGCGACGGTGAACAACAAGGAAGGTGGCTATGGCGAATGAAGAGCGGTTGTTTGAATCGGCGTTGGCGTCAACTTTGGAGGAGTTGGACTTCTTTTCTTTGAAAGTTGAGCAACACAATGCACTTTCGAAGAAGGATGTATTTGCCGTTTTGCCGACCAGATACGGATATGGTCGTAGCGCTGGCCTATTGCATGCCTAGGCAGTTTGAAAGACAATTCTCTGCCCGCCCCTTGGATTAAGTGAGGTGAATGGTTTGATTCCAGACTATACATTTCAATGGTATAGGATGGCCCGCCAGGCTATATAGTAGTCAGAATTAAATTTAAATCTCTCACTTAGGCGTATAGGACACTGACTGGATCTGCTCCTAGTTATTTTAATTCAATAATCAAGGCGTACATCCTCAACCGCCCACTGCGGTCTTCTGATGAGCGTCTGTCATAAACACTAGGTCTAACTCAAGACTCTTTTCCTCAGTGGTTCCATGTTGGTGGAATGAGTTGCCCAGTGCTCTCCGTTCCTGTGATAGTTTTGGGTCGTTTAAGAGGGGTCTGAAGACATTCCTGTTCAACATGCACTTAGTTCTTTAAGCGCTTCTTATGCGTTAGGATTTGTATAATATTGTTTTATTTCCATTAGGCTGTTGATTAATTTGACATTATTGTTTATTATTGATATTCTCCTTAATATAGTCTTACCATGTCATTGTTTTTTACATTATTGATTGAATTGACATTATTGTTTATTATTGCTTTTTCCCTCATTTTCATTGCTTATTTTATTAAGCTATTGATTGAATTGACATTGTTGTTTATTATTGCTATTCTCCTTATTATAGTTTGACCAACATTCTAATCTGTTCCCTGTTATATTTCAAATATTATGTTGTTTTTATATTTGTGTGTCGCTTTGGACAAAGGCGTCTGCAAAATCCCATAACCATAACCATAACCATAACCATAACCACAACCATAACCATAACCATAACCACAACCACAACCATAACCATAACCATAACCATAACCATAAATCCAAACAGTTCTGAAACACTGCCAATGTAACATATGCCTGTTTAAATTATATGATCCTCTGACACAATAAGCAAGGTGCAAAGACAATAAGCAAGGTGGTTCAGTGAGTAGGTTAGGCCTATTGTGTAATATACTGTTGAAGTAGGTCTACTGTTTTTTTTTAGATAGGTGGTCTTTTTTATTGGTTAAGTGGTCCTTGGTCTGAACAAGTTTGAGAAACACTGGACTAGGAGGAAGCACTGTGAACAGATTATTCTTCAGTCTAGATAAAGCAGGTAGCAGTTGGTGCATTTCTTATCTCCTCTGGAAGTTGACTGCAGCGGTGAACTGCAGAAAAGGCAAATGCTGCCTCACACTGTTTTATTCTAACTCTTCTGAGACCCTACTGCTTACAAGTGTGTGTGTGTGTGTGTGTGTGTGTGTGTGTGTGTGTGTGTGTGTGTGTTTTTGTTTAGTTCTAACCCCTCCTGAGGCCCTGCTGCTCACAAGTGTGTGTGTGTGTGTGTGTGTGTGTGTTTGTTTAGTTCTAACCCCTCCTGAGGCCCTGCTGCTCACAAGTGTGTGTGTGTGTGTGTGTGTGTGTGTGTGTGTGTGTGTGTGTGTGTGTGTTTGTTTAGTTCTAACCCCTCCTGAGGCCCTGCTGCTCACAAGTGTGTGTGTGTGTGTGTGTGTGTGTGTGTGTGTTTGTTTAGTTCTAACCCCTCCTGAGGCCCTGCTGCTCACAAGTGTGTGTGTGTGTGTGTGTGTGTGTGTGTGTGTGTGTGTGTGTGTGTGTATTTAGTTCTAACCCCTCCTGAGGCCCTGCTGCTCACAATCATAAACCCACCTGTGTGCACATGATAACATTGTTTCCACACCTCAGGTAGCAGGTGACTTTGGAACAGATCGGGCCCAGATCTGGCAACAATTTAACCCAGATCTGGCAACCACTCGGCCCAGATCTGGCAACAATTTAGCCCAGATCTGGCAACCACTCGGCCCAGATCTGGCAACCA
>NW_027468870.1:3777502-3842502 GCF_046254945.1 Alosa pseudoharengus
CTCACTTGTCAGTTTTATGATGCATCATAACTTCTTTGCTTTGCTAAATGTGTATAGTGATGCATTAAGAGTTTTGACTACTAGTCCTATATATATCTATAGCTATAAGTATATGTAATAAAGTTATAATAATGTATACATCTCCGTACAGCACACAATTATAAACAGCTATGCAATATCATAAGTGTTATTTGTCAGCTCTAAGTAAAGTGACAAGAATATGACCCTATTATTAACAAATATAAGTTCACTGAGTAATTAAAGGGTGCAATGAACTACGTACCGAGTCTAGCATCTTTACCCCATATGCACAATATTATAAATTACTATGTTAATGTCATAGGTGTTATTTGTCAGCTTTAGGTAAAGTAGAGCAAATGAGGTGTTGTTATAAACAAATATGAGGCACAATGAAATGAGAGCTGGACAGTAAAGACAAAAGGAATGCATTTAGTTCACTTTATTTTCATTAAAACCAACACACATAATCAGACTGATTATCAATGCTCTGAGCACATTACACAAACACAATGAGACAGGCCAAAAAATTGGCACGGCATGGTCCTATATTTTGTGGTGGTGGTTATTATTGGAATAAAACTCACAATGCCACTGAAATCTATCTTGGGTCATTTTGAAAGATTGTTCGAATCAAAATAGACCTTTGGTTTAAATGAAAATAAAGTGAACTAAATGCATTCCTTTTGTCTTTACTGTCCAGCTCTCATTTCATTGTAAGATAATAGGGTCATATTCTTGTCACTTTACTTAGAGCTGACAAATAACACTTATGATGTATAAATTATATGATGTATAAATTATTATAGCTTTATTATATATACTTATAGCTATAGATATATAGGACTACAGTAGAAGTCAAAACTCTTTATGCATCACTATACGCATTTAGTTATGATGCATCATAAAACTGACAAGTGAGTAGGCAGATCTTGACATATTTATAATGCATTATTCAGATTAAAATTATAATCATTCATAATTAGCTGTCATAATGCATCATGAAGTCGGTTATGACGACTTGTGAATACATATAGATGGTAATAATGAGCATTACAATGCTTTATAGACACCTTATAAAACATTATGAATGCATTCATAGGGCGTTATAAATACAACCTTCATAGAAAGTGTTACCGAAACTCCTTTGCACAATTCTTCAATCAGCAATCATTCATTATGCATATGAGATGTCATGTCTGTTCTTTGTTGTTATTTGCAAGTATGGATCTAATGCACATTTAAACAAAGTACTGTATTAAAAAACACAAAAACACGTCTTCCAAACCCGTGACTGCTTTGACAACACTTAACATGTCTTCAGAAAACACGACTTCCAAACCTGTGACTGCTTTGACAGCACTGTTTGAGAGACACAATGCACTATGTGCTACCTATTCATGAAGACCAAGTGGATCCCAGTTTCCTTAAAGGGACACCAGGCAACGTTTTCGTGTTAATTAATCATCTTCATAAGTCGGTATATGGTTAAATGACTCATTACAGGGCGAATGAAGACTCTCTCGCCTGCCCCTACTGCCTGTAGGAAGAATATCCCACTTGCAAGTTCAGAGTATCGTACCCACCGACCTTCAGTCTCACAAAGTCTCAGACATCGCGAGAAGCAGGATCAGTTTACATCCTGCATCCCCAGCACGAGGCAGGCTAATGAAACGCTAGCGATTGTTGCAAACGTGTGTATAATGGCAGCCGGCGAAGAAGCAGTGAAAACGGAAGATGCAAAGAAAGGAAAAGGTCCCTATAAGCAGGTCAAAGCAATCGAGAAAAACTGTAAATGATCCAATACATATTATGAATTTTCTGTGCAAGTCTATTGAATATTGGGACAGCCACACACACACACACACACGCACACACACTGGGCTCCTCAACACATGTCCCACCCAATAGTGTGTGTGTGGTGTGCTGATGTGTGTTCCAGCAGAGGTCCAGAGGTTCAGACGCTGTAATATCTGCTGGGGTCCAGAGATGAGGGAGTGCTTTTGGGCTTTTGTTTTCCTCAACAACAGAGAATCTCAGGCAGCTGCCAGATCCTTACATGTGAGTGGTGGCTTATGTGTGTGTGCTGATGAGATGGGGTGTGTTTATGGGGGTGTGTGTGCTGATGAGATGGGGTGTGTTTATGGGGGTGTGTGTGCTGATGAGATGGGGTGTGTTTATGGGGGTGTGTGTGCTGATGAGATGGGGTGTGTTTATGGGGGTGTGTGTGCTGATGAGATGGGGTGTGTTTATGGGGGTGTGTGTGGATGTGGTAACAGCATCTACCTGTATCTGGGGTCTTTACATTTCTGTCCATTTGTATACGGTGTGGGTCACAGCAGCTTCACTGATGACTGATGAAGTCCAGGGTAGAGTGTGTGAGTGAATGTGGTCTGGACTTAGGGGTCCAGAGATAAGAGATCATTACTAGTGTGATACTTCACACGTGCTGATGTCAGGGCAAGACTATTATGAACCCACATGCAGACACAGAGGCAGGAAGTGTGTGTTGATATTTAATATCAGAATCAAACACAAACAGTCGGTTTGTTGTCTTGAAGACAAGAGCTTGTGAAACCAAAAATACTCCCAAAGTAAATGTAGCCTCGCTACCATAACAAGAAAAGGAAAACGCTCTAAACTGTTCCAGTGAAAGTCCAAGTAGTTATAATCCAGGTCAGACAATCCACAAAACAACAGGCAGTAGTCACATCCAAAAGACAGTCCAGAGATCGGTAACCAGAATAATCATGGCATGGTACAGGTGTGCAGGTGGGCATGGTACAGGTGGGCATGGTACAGGAGGGAATGGTACAGGTGTACAGGTGGGCATGGTACAGGTGTACAGGTGGGCATGGTACAGGTGAACAGGTGGGCATGGTACAGGTGGGCATGGTACAGGTGTACAGGTGGTTATGGTACAGGTGAGCATGGTACAGGTGGGCATGGTATGGCATGGTAAATACATGGAGCAGATGGCATGGCATGGCATGGTACAGGTGGGCATGGAGCGGATGGCATGGCATGGCATGGTACAGGTCTGCATGGAGCGGGTGGCATGGCATGGTACAGGTCTACATGGAGCGGATGGCATGGCATGGCATGGTACAGGTGGGCATGGTAAATACATGGAGCGGATGGCATGGCATGGTACAGGACAACAGAAGGCAGACGGAGCAGAGAGCAGGCGAGAGCAACACACGGGTCACTACAGAGAGGGCCGACTGGATGCTGACCGCTGAGATGTGAGATGTGATGGATGTGTGTAGCGTTACTAACAGCAGCTGAGATGTGATGGATGTGTGTAGCGTTACTAACAGCAGCTGAGATGTGATGGATGTGTGTAGCGTTACTAGTGGGCAGCCGTGGCCTACTGGTTAGCACTCTGGACTTGTAACCGGAGGGTTGCCGGTTCGAGCCCCGACCAGTGGGCCGCGGCTGAAGTGCCCTTGAGCAAGGCACCTAACCCCTCACTGCTCCTCGAGCGCCGCCGTTGTAGCAGGCAGCTCACTGTGTGTTCACTGTGTGTTCACTGTGTGTTCACTGTGTGCTGTTTGTGTTTCACTAATTCACCGATTGGGTTAAATGCAGAGACCAAATTTCCCTCACGGGATCAAAA
Source organism: Alosa pseudoharengus (assembly GCF_046254945.1). Lineage (NCBI taxonomy): Eukaryota > Metazoa > Chordata > Actinopteri > Clupeiformes > Clupeidae > Alosa > Alosa pseudoharengus. Next base: position 3,781,140 of record NW_027468870.1, read on the forward strand.
AAGTATATATACTTATACTTACTTAACAGCAGCTGAGATGTGATGGATGTGTGTAGCGTTACTAACAGCAGCTAAGATGTGGGATGTGTGTAGCGTTACTAACAGCAGCTGAGATGTGATGGATGTGTGTAGCGTTACTAACAGGATGTGAGATGTGATGGATGTGTGTAGCGTTACTAACAGCAGCTGAGATGTGATGGATGTGTGTAGCGTTACTAACAGCAGCTGAGATGTGAGATGTGATGGATGTGTGTAGCGTTACTAACAGCAGCTGAGATGTGAGATGTGATGGATGTGTGTAGCGTTACTAACAGCAGCTGTATGTCAGTCAAAGTAACTTCACTGCTGATCTAGTATTTACCCAAAACCCAGGGTAGACTGTGTGAGTGAATGTGGTCTGGACTCTGTGCAGGAGGGTCATTGTGTCAGAGACGCTGTAGAAGGCCAGAGTTCCTGCCCTGTGATCCACATACACTCCTATTCTGGAGCTGGCCACTAGAGGGAGTTCAGTCTGTTTATTATTGTGCCAGAAAAAGGAGCCGTAGCTGCGGAGCTCCAGACTCCAGGACTGACCATTACCTCCAAACAAACACTCATCACCCAGTCCTTTCCTGCTGATGCTTTTATATGAGACTGCTATACGAACCCACTCCCCACTACACTCCACCTCCCAGTAGCAGCGTCCAGACACACCCTCGCTACACAGCACCTGACACCACAAATCAAATCTCTCTGGATGATCAGGATATGACTGGAGCTTAGCTCTCCACTCCACCCTCCTGTTCCCCTCAGACAGATGGAGGATTCTGTGTGCTGTGTTTGGATCCAGTGTGAAGTGATAGCGATCTGATGAAGGAGAAAAGAAAACAGGACACACTTACACTTGTGTTTGTGTATTACAGTGTGTGTTGTGTGTTTGTGTGTGTGTGTGTGTGTATGTGTCGGTATATGTGTGTGTGTGTGTGTGTGTACATGTACACATGAATATTGTTGTGTGTGTGTGTGTAAGAGATGTTTGTGTAAATAGTGTCAATAAACTGTATGTTGTGTTGGGTGTGTGTATGTGTGTGTGTGTGTGTGATAGAGATGTTGTGTAAACGGTGTCAATAGGATATATTTTCTTTTGTGTTGAGTGGCTGTGGCTGTAGCTATGTACGTGTGTGTGTGTGTCTATGCGTAAGTGTGTGTGTGTGTGTGTGTGTGTGTGCATATGTGTGTGCGTGTGTGCATGTGGTGTGTGTGTGATAGAGATGTTTGTGTAAATAGTGCCAAAAGGGTATTTGTTCTTTTGTATTGAGTGTCTGTGTGTGTGTGTGCATGTATGTGTGTGGTGTGTGTTTGGCTGTGGCTGTAGCTATGTGTGTGTGTGTTTGTGTGTGGGGCTGTGGCTGTAGCTATGTGTGTGTGTGTGTGAGTGTATTTATGTATGCATGTTTCTTTGTGTGAGTATTCACATTAGTTTGTGTGTTTTATGTGTACTTGTGTGTGTAAAGTGTGTGTGTGCATGATAGACATGTCTGACGTGTCAATTGGTGTGAATGTGTGTGTGTGTGTCTGTTTATGTGTAACAGAGGTCGGAATTCATCCGCCGCTCACAGCCCTCGTACCCGACACCTCGACACACACCGGCATGGGAGTGGAACGCTCTAACCACTGAGCTAAAAGCCCAGGCTTCCAACTCAGCGGTTAGAAGCGTTCTTAAGGTTAGGGCTGTGAGGATTTACACGGGCAACTAGCACGCTAGCTCAGTTCGCCTCTGTTCCATATGTATGTATGTATGTATGTATGTATGCATGTTTCTTTGTGTGAGTATGCACATTAGTTTGTGTGTTTTAAATGTGTACATGTGTATGTGTATGTACAGTGTGTGTGTGTGTGTGTGTGTGTGTGTGTGTGTGTGTGTGTGTGTGTGTGTGTGTGTGTGTGTTTGTTGTTTTTGTGCCCAATTTACACTGCACAAGCTTCTCTCTGGTCACTAATTCAGGAAAAACAGTCTGGACACTAGACACTGAAACAGAAAATATCACTTTATTACCAATACAACTTAGTTACATTATATAGTATTAAGATAATATATAATGATGACAGCACACCTATATTCAAATCAGTAGAGATTGTATAAAGAAGGTTATGTGGCATTATGAGTCCCCAGCTGCTTAAATGTTAAAGGCCTCCAACCTCCCACTGACACGTAAAGATGGAGATGCCCTCATTCAAGAGTCCCTCATCTTCATTAGGAGGGTAAGGGCATGTTTAGAGGACCTTCAGTTCTAACCCACCTCAATCAGTTCATTATCACAAGACAACTGCAGCAGCAAACGGTCTAATCTACTGGTTTGGAGTACACTTACTAAGTTACTGTTTATTAACGCTGAATTCTAACTCCATCTCTGATCTCCATCAACTTCTGCCTTTTTGTTTATTTTCAAAAACAAATTAATAGATCTAGTGTATTTTGTTGTTTTTGTCCTAAAGCCCTCATAAGAGTCTTAAGACATTTTTAGATATAAAATATAAAGGGCTGTCATTTCAAACTCTGTGGCCCAGCCACACCCCCATGCCTCTTAGGTTTAGCAGCTGAAAGGTTTTAAAGATGAAAAGATGAAACTATCATTCTGTTGCAAGACAGATATAAAGGCTGAAAGTAGAGGTGCCCAAATTCTTAGAGGCTGTTAGAATCATTCAGACTTACTGGCTAGTGGCAGATGTTTCATTCTGTCAATTCTTCTGAGGAGTTCAGGATCAGTACCTGGATCAGGCAACAAACACAGAGACTCATTCCCACACAATCTACAGAACAAACACACACACATTTGCTCTGCATATATAGTATCTTCATGTGTACTCCACCTTTGGGGAAATGTTTGTGTTTAGCATCTCTGACAGACCTGTTAGCTCTAGAAGGAAGTTTTTATCTCAACTGTGGAAGGGAATGTAACTTGATGACAGACTCACATTCTGAAGACCTGATGATCTGGATGTGTGTCACTGTTAAGACAAAGAAAATAAATAGTCAGAATGAATCTGTAACAACTGGAACATTATAATGTATCATACAAATTATACATGATTGCGTTCATTCTAGATGTTTGTCCAACCTGCTGCAGATATCTTGGCTACTTCCTGCTTGAAGATGCCATCCAGTTTCTCCTCCAGCTGCACCTTCACTGCAGAGACAGATTCCTTCACAGCCTCAAAATAGAAACTCTGGTTGAAGGTCACGCTGGGTAAGCCTTTAGAGTGAGGAGAGTCTCTGATTGATGGGATATTCTACAGAGGAAAATATAAAAGTTGAGACAGACTATGTAAATATTTACTCAGGGCTGGGTTTTATTAAAAATACAATTACATGAATTCATTCAGCAGACACTTCTATCCAGCAGTGACTGGCACAACATTCTGCAGAGAGAGACACACAGAAGGTGAGACAGGACGTCTGAAGTTTCCCCAAACGCTGCAGACATAATGGCTTAAATCAATCGGTTTAGTGTGTGTGTGTAATAAATGCATTAGTGTGTTTAAGTGTGTGTGCCTAGATAGATATTATAGGACCTACCTACTGTAAAGCACAATATCATTTTTACCACACCACACATCATATGCACACATAGAGATTTTATTACAGACCGTTCACTTGACTGATCTTTAGCAGGCACTTTTATCCAGAGTGGCACAGACTCACAGCAGCTAGTTCAGGAAATCAAACCCAGGTCAACCAATCACCAGTCAATGATGTCACCGCTTCTCCACCACGCCTACTAACACTTTTACAGATTCATTTTAGTTTCAGGAGTGCAGGTGAATGTTACCTTGAGGAAATGGATGTGATCTTCTGTGTGTGAAAGCTTCTCCAGCTCAGCATCTCTCCTCTTCAGCTCAGCAATCTCCTGCTCCATTTGCTTCAGGAGTCCTTCAGCTCGACTCACCTCAGCCTTCTCCTGAGCTCTGATCAGCTCTTTCACCTCAGAGCACCTTCTCTCAATGGAGCGGATCATCTCAGTAAAGATGCTCTCACTGTCCTCCACTGCTGTCTGTGCAGAGCTCTGTTAGAAGACACACAAAGAGGAGGGCAGGAGACACACACAGGGAGGTGTGAAAAGTGTACAGCAGACACACACACACACACACACACACACACACACACATCCAAGAGATCTGAACTATGTGTGCTGGGCCACAACAAAAGTACCAACTATAAAGTCCACACACACACACAACCCTCCCACCACACAATGTCAACACAGTATCACACACAACATCCATAGTACCAAACAGTCAAGAGCCTGTCCATAATGTTATTCAAACAGTCAAGAGCCTGTCCATAGTGTTATTCAAACTCCACACGTATTACCCATCCATGTATACACCTGTCCATTTACCAGCATATGGAGGCAGCTGTTACATTCCAAAACTCTATGATATATAATTCTATATAGGCTACACCCCACATCCTGCTCACTTACAGATCAAGTATATATAGTATATATACTCTTTTGATCCCGTAAGGGAAATTTGGTCTCTGCATTTATCCCAATCCGTGAATTAGTGAAACACACACAGCACACAGTGAACACACAGTGAGGTGAAGAACACACTAATCCCGGCGTAGTGAGCTGCCTGCATCAACAGCGGCGCTCGGGGAGCAGTGAGGGGTTAGGTGCCTTGCTCAAGGGCACTTCAGCCGGCACTTCACCTCAGTATAGAATCTCTTATTTGTCAGTTAAGCACCCCACACAACAGACATGGATAGTCATACAGGTAGGTCAGTTGAGTTGACCACATGACAGACATGGATAGACATACAGGTAGGTCAGTTGAGTTGACCACATGACAGACATGGATAGACATACAGGTAGGTCAGTTGAGTTGACCACATGACAGACATGGATAGACATATAGGTAGGTCAGTTGAGTTGACCACATGACAGACATGGATAGACATACAGCCGCCTGGTTTGATGGTTATTCTCCACAGCACTGATACTGATATGATATGATGCTGTATTGGCATTGTATGGTGGGAGGGTTGTGGGCATCTGAGTGGATTGGGCCTGTTGAGGTGCTGTATGTTTCTATTGTAAATAGTAAGATGCCCATTCACCACTACTGTTGTATATTTGTATATTTATATTTGTATATTTTTGTGTATTTCTGTACAGTCTATTGTGGTGTGTGCAGTCGCTGGGGTGGGAGGTGTATCAATTTGATGCTGTGATTTTCACTAATTGCTTTGTCAACACCAATCACATGTCTGGACAAGTGTATATGCGTATGTGTTTTTTTAATATCTGATTCATGTCTGAGGAAGAGACTGCGATGAAATGTCACACAGATTAAAAATGTATTTATATATCTGTTGATTTTGCAGCTTAATAGCTAATTTCTGTTGATTTTGCAGCTTAATAGCTAATATCTGATGATTTTGCAGCTTAATAACTAATATCTGTTGTTTTTGCAGCTTAATTACTAATATCTGTTGATTTTGTATGTGTCTGCTCTACAATACATGTCCATCATTGAGCAATGACCAATGGGCAGCCGTGGCCTACTGGTTAGGGCTTCAGGCTTCCAAATGGAAAGAGGGGTGGAATGTCCACACACTTGCTACCATCAGGATTTTTGAATGACTTTCACCAGTGTAGGGCTTCAGGCTTCACCAGTGTAGGGCTTCATCAGTGTAGGGCTTCAGGCTTCACCAGTGTAGGACTTCAGGCTTCACCAGTGTAGGGCTTCAGGCTTCACCAGTGTAGGGCTTCACCAGTGTAGGGCTTCAGGCTTCACCAGTGTAGGACTTCAGGCTTCACCAGTGTAGGGCTTCAGGCTTCACCAGTGTAGGGCTTCAGGCTTCACCAGTGTAGGCTTCAGGCTTGTAATCGAAGGGTTGTCGGTTCGATCCCCGACCAGTGGGAATGGCTGAAGTGCACCTACTGTAACCCCTCACTGCTCCCCGAGCGCCGCTGTATAGCAAGGCAGCTCACTGCTCTGGGTTAGTGGTGTGTGCTTCACCTCACTGTGTGTTCACTGTGTGCTCTGTGTGTTCACTAATTCATAATAAATACAGAGACCAAATTCCTCGTATACGCCAGTATACTTGGCCGAGAAACCTGATTTAAAAAAACCAAATTCATTCTGAGAAATGACATTATGGGCATCTGAGATCTGCTAATAGCTTATCATCACAGCGGCCATACTGATTACAGTAACATTGGAGAGCTGAAACCTTCATCAGTCTGCTGTTATCTTCTCACCTTGAGAGTCTCCACAGCCTTCCTCAGCTCCTGCAGCTCCTTCTCTCTCTCCTGGATTCTCTGCTGGAATCTCCTCTGGCTCTGCCCCAACTGCTTCTGTTGTTTCAAATACACACATGCTTAACTTTGCTTCCTATTCATGTGTCAACAGAATGATTACAAATGAAACTTAATAATTTCTTGATAAACAGGTAATAGTGTAGAAACAGCATGAACCCATTTCAGGTGGAGAACTGGTTATTAAGTATTAAACAAATCAAGCTGGCTCAGAGCTTGTAAAAATGACCTTTTGTGTAGTATCATCTTCAGATGGATGCTACCATATCAGTGACGTAGGTCTGGTCTCAGCGTTGGTGGGGACACATCCCTAGCCCCCCACAACTAGTGTCATGATACCAAAATTATTATTTCTATACCAGTACCATGTGAAGAATTTCAAATTCGATACTTTGGCCATCCTAGACATTGATCGACACTCCACACACACACACAGTAAGTGATGGCTTATGTCATTGGTTTCTATTTCCTATTTTGGAATTCATATAAACTATATTTCATTAATAATTTATCATATTTTATGATCTGGATAATTACTAATAACTAAACATATCTACTAATTTGAATACTTTATATAGATTTTTGAATTATTACACTTGTCTTTAATGTCATTACATTTGTGGTGTGTAGGCCTAATTGAGTGCCTGTCACTTCAAGAAGAATGTGAAAGTAATTAGCTTTCAGACTCAGTTCAGATGGTCCAGATGAAAAACTAGTTGCGCATAGTGCAAGGATATGTGAATGCAATTCATCATGTCATTAGATTAAATACATTTTCAACAAAGTAACAAGTCAAAGAAAATCTTTCTGGGATCATAGAAGAGAGTGTCTCGCAATGTTATATTCTATGAGCAGGCCTATGGAAATGCACCATATTATATTTTATATCTTTGCATTGTGCAGGCTATACTCACAAATACGCTAACAGAAGATGAATATGAATATGTAATATGAAGGTACGGTTTTGAATTACTCGGACTGACATGTACTCACTGACAGTAATGCAACAAAGTTAAGAAAATTATTAGGAAGATATTGGTGAATGAGGCCCAATCTTCTTATAATTAATCAAACACATTATATTCAACCTCTCATGAAATGAAGACACAAGTGTATAATCAGTACTCACCTGTTTGTTAGTCCATTCTGCAGCAGCTGTGACTGTGTCGTGGCCTTTATGATCGTCCATCAGACACATAAGGCAGATACAATTCTGATCAGTACGACAAAATATCTCAAGAACCTTCTCATGACGAGAGCAGATCCTCTCCTGTAGCTGGCCTGTGGCATCAACCACTGAGTGTTTTCTTCCTGGATGTACGTCATTGTGAGCTTTATAGTGAGTTTCACAGTAAGACACCAGACACTCCAGACAGGACTTCACAGCTTTGAGTTTTCTCCCAGTGCAGACATCACACTCCACATCTCCATGTCCAACATAATTGTGAGGAGCAGCTTGGATTTTGGTCCTCCTAAATTTCTCCACCATTTCAGCAATCAGAGGGTTTTTGTAGAGGACAGGTCTGGGAGTGAAGGTGTGTTTGCACAGGGGGCAGCTGTAGACTCCTTTCTGGTCCTGATCCCAGCAGCCCTTAATGCACCTCATACAGAAATTATGTCCACAGGGAATAGCCACTGGATCCCTCAGTAGATCCAGACACACTGGACATGTGAAAGAGTCTTCCTCCTGAGAAATCACTTCCGCCATGTTCTAGCTCTAACAAACACCAAGTGCACACTCTGAGAAACAGCAGCAGAGTGACAGTTGAGTTTCGTTTCTGTTTTGCGTCAACAGAACTGTCAGGGGCAGAACAGGTGGGGGAGGGGGAGGGTGAGGGGGTAGCCAATCACATACCTGTGTGTCTGAATAAGAGACTGGAAATAGATTGATATTTATGGCATGAACTGAAGTGGACTCAACGCACTGCGAGTGTCATGTGCAGTTATAACACACTGTAGATTCTGTGTTAGTTGGGCCCCCTGTAGTTAGGTCAGATGTTTTGTATCAGGAATCTTGAGCCTCTGCAGTTCAGATCAGTGTGGTGAGTTAAGTGGCATCTGCTCTGGTGTTAAAGCTCTACTGGTCTGTGGTCATCCAGTAATGACCAGGCAGCAGACCAGTGTGCTTAATTATGACCACCACTAGCGCTAATGCAGCGGCCAAATACGAGTTGTCAAAGTTGTCTTTGCTGAAGCTGAATAACTAGAGAACCCTTGCACCCAAGATAACATTTGTATGGTGTATTGGAATAACTAGAGAACCCTTGATGACAATGCTTGTATGGTGTATTGGAATAACTAGAGAACCCTTGATGACAATGTTTTTATGGTATATTGGAATAACTAGAGAACCCTTGATGACAATGTTTGTATGGTATATTGGTCTCAAGAGGCTGGGTTACCGTGTTAATGTGTGCTGTTGCAGCCCTGTGTAAAACATGACGATACAAACACACAGTGTTTAAATTGCCACCATCTTCTGCTGAGATGTTGTGAACTGCACCCAATGATGAGCATGATCACCCTGACACCACCCCATACAAAGAAGCAACCCCCCCCCCCCCCCACACACACACACACACATTCACTTACATACACACACACACATTTACTTAAACACACACACACACACAGAGACATACGCACACACACACACATTCCCTTACATACACACACACACATTACTTACATACAAACACATACACACACACAGACACACACACACACATAGAATGATAGGATTATTAATGATGCAAATATACAGGATGGAGAGAAATCAACAAGTGAAGCGTGATTTATTTTTTTGCAGACAGAATATGCAGGACTGAGCGGCAGTCAAATTTATCTAGTTCTTATTATTTAATATCTAGTTACTATACTATTTGATAAAGGCAGAGTTGCTCCTTTTTTTAAACTGTTTTCCTCCATAGCAGCACTTGGTGCTAAACCTGTCCGACAAGACTGATGAATATAATGAGGACTTTGTGTCCAAATATTACAGAAACCTGCAGGTTGCTATGATGAGATCAACATGTTGATAACTCTCATCTCCAAAAAAAAGCAACATTCTCAAATCATTAGTTACAAAGATTCATTACACTTCATACCTTGATACCTTGATACCTTGATACCTTGTTACCTTGATACCTTGATACCTTGTTACCTTGATACCTTGATACCTTGATACCTTGTTTAACTCAAATTGAAATGTCACATCTTCTTTCTCTCTTTCCTTTTCTTTCATTTTAGAATGCTCCTCAACCCTGGGTGTTTTGTAGAATGCTCCTCAACCCTGGGTGTTTTGTAGAATGCTCCTCAACCCTGGGTGTTTTGTATAATGCTCCTCAACCCTGGGTGTTTTGTATAATGCTCCTCAACCCTGGGTGTTTTGTAGAATGCTCCTCAACCCTGGGTGTTTTGTATAATGTATGAAATATTGTCTTTGTCCTGCAATAGGTCTTATGTTATGTGTTACAGTAATTGTCCTAACACCATGTTAGAAAGAAATGTTTGCACTTTAACATGTTATCCTTTGGATTATGTTGTCTGTCAAATCCAAAATAAAATATAACCGCAAGTGGTGATTAACGGGGTCCGAGCAAAATGAACATGAGGTAGCATAGCTTTTTAGTTTACATATGCTTTGATTGTTTGGGCCCAATTGTTCAAAAGAAACGTGATCGGATTTCGGATATCGGATTTCAGTTACCGGATTTCGGCTATCGGATTGGATCAAATCTTGAAAATGGGTTGTTCAAAGGGAAACAAGGATCCTGAAATTGGATTAGATCACAATCTATTCTTGGTTTTGATCTGGATAAAACCTTCACTTTGTGTTGTTCAAAACATTTGAATTGGATTGGAATAAATTTGATCCATAAAATGAGGATTACCCTGTGCTGTAACGTTATAGTGTGCTAACCTCCACAACCTAACAGTACTCTATTCTAGTGTGCTAATCTCCACAACCCAATAGTATTCTAACAATACCCTATTCTAGTGTGCTAACCTCCACAACCCAACAGTATTCTAACAGTAGTATTCTAGTGCACTAATCTCCACAACTCAATAGGATTCTAACAATGCTCTATTCTACAGGACTATGCATTTGTCATGGATAAGATGAAGGGTCTGATAACGGAAGGCAATGTTTCCCACAGAATGGAATTGTATTTGTGGTGGTAGGTGAAGGGGGGTGGGGTTGGGTTCTGTGTTGGAGTCAATAAGATGAACAGCCTATAATTATGCAGTTATACTTGCCTTGCACGACAAGTCCTGACAAGTAACTGTAACGTTACAGTGTGCTAACCTCCACAACCCAACAGTATTCTAACAGTATTCTATTCTAGTATGCTAACCTCCACAACCCAACTGAAGGAACTGTAGGGGGTGATGTGGATCGAGGTAGAGTGAGTGTGTGGCGAGCAGGCAGAGCCTCGTACAGAAGGCTCAATGGTATGGAGTGATGACACGGAGATGGCAGGTTTCGTGCAACACAAGTGAACTTTATTTGAGTTTCAATTAATCTGTTCTTTTGTTCTTTACTTGTATGTGTGCTGCATCAAAGAGGAAACAAACAGAAAATGGAGTAATCAGTGAAATGGGGTAAATCAGTACAGATCCCAACTCACAAATATACTCATACTTGACATCCCAAGTCAACCAACATCACCTAATCATCTCTCACATGGGACTCCAACACACCAAACCAACAAACAAAGACCTTAACTTTACACATGATGGCAGAGCTACTCTACAAACTGATAAACATCACAAAAGTCATAGTGAGGGTCATTAAAGTGATGACTTACGTTAACTCAAAGACGCACACAGAGCAGGACACACTGGAGTGCTGGGTTGAGATGAACAAAAGAGTGAACTGAGGGCGAACAATTTATCCTGGTCTGAGCCCCTGCTCCGGAGCTACAGGGTTTCCCAGCAGGTAAACTGGGTGTGGTTAGGTGGCAGAGCCAAACAATCCTGCAATTTCTTCACAGCACTTTCACCTCAAGCCCTCCTTACACTGACAGACTTTGGAAAGATTTGGAAAAGATTTTTGAAAGACTACAGTCTCAGACCCTCTCACATCTAAAGACAAGTAGTAGAGTTTTAAGTCACAGACTATGATTTTGCAATGACTAGGGATCTTTCAGGGTCACTATTTACAAAACTGCAACACGATTCCTTTAAATTATTACCCATTGTGCAATAGATAAACAGGAACTGAAAATTATAGCCTACTAAACTCAAAGTCGTATTTTCATGTTTCTGCAGCATTGTGTCATGCGTGACATCCTTAACCGATATAGAGTTGTTCTGTCAAGTGGAAGAGCCGACTAAATATGTACTGTATAAGAAATTACAAATATTATAAGAATAACAAATAATTATAGGCTACAGCTGTGTCGGAGTCAATAAGATAAACAGCCTATAATTATACAGTTATACTTGCCTTGGACTACAAGCCCATATTGACAAGTAGATGTAATGTTACAGTGTGCTAACCTCAAGAACCCAACAGCATTCTATTCTAGTATGCTAACCTCCACAACCCAACAGCATTTGAACACTAATGTTTCAAGTGGGATTTGAACTCTCAACCTAAGGATCACCAGTACAAGGCATTATCCCACTGAGCCACTGTCAATCCTACATGTTGGGCAGTCACATTCACATGGTGAAAATGTGTATTGGTAAACACACAACAAGAAAAACTCCAAGCATACATTTGACAATAAAATGAAGGGCTTTCCTAAAAGAGTAGACCTGAAAACCTTTTGAAATTCTGGGGCAATTAGACATTTGTAGAGATGAACACTAATGGATGAAATATAATACATATGATAGACTTAATAATGAAGGAAAAATAGTAAACAAAGAAGTTCCCCTAAATGTAATAGAGAGTCCCGGCATTCTGATTCTTGGCAACTGATGAGTGTGAATGTTGACTGGCTGATGTCATTCAGGTGCTGTTCAATGGTGTGAATCTTAAATGACCAATAGCATGTGCACATTGCTCCTAAAGCTGTAATAGGGATTTGAACTCTCAACCTAACAAACACCAGCACTAGGCATTATCCCACTGAGCCACTGACAATGATACAAATTGGGTAGTCACTTTCACATGGTGAAAATGTGTGTTGGCAAACACACAACATCAAGAAAATTCCTAGCATACATTTGACAATAGAATTAAGGGCTTTATAAAAAAAGAGTACAGATCTGAAAATGTGCACTGTTAATGGTATCCACCTAATGATGGTTGTATGGTTGTTATCCAAGAAAAAAAATTACTCATATTGGAATATAGGTGATATAGGATAAATGGGCTGAGTGGTCTAACTTTATTGGCCTATATCTCTGAAATGGAACAACATATCCAAATTATTTTGATAACTTTTGTGAGGCTTTGTCTAAACATTGTGTGTGAGAATTTTGGTGAAGATTTGATAATTTTTGAAGCCTGTGAAACTTTTTATGATGTGGGGGGTACTGGTAACAATACTTGAAAATGTCAAGTTTCTAGGACTTACAGTTTATAGGAATATAGGTGATGTAGGAAAAAAGGCCTAAGTGGTCTAACTTTATTGGCCTATATCTCTGAAATGGAACAAAAGATCAAAATTCTGAGCGATAACTTTTGTGGGGCTTGGTCTAAACATTGTCTGTGAGAATTTTGGTGAAGATTTGATTATTTTTGAAGAGTGTGAAACTTTTTATAATGTTTGGCTTTTCCATGAAATTGTGGCAAAAGTAAACATTTGTAGACCATAAGACCAGGGCCAAAAAGATGCATCTGAGTTTAGAGATTAATATTATGAAAGAATTTTGAGTCTAGGTCAATCTGGTAAGGAGAAATAAGCATAATTAACTTTTTTTTTCTCCAATAGCGCCACCTTTGGGTGCAGTACCCCACATTTTGGGTTATGGGTAGAGGGGGGTACTGGTAACCATACCTGAAAATTTCAAGAGTTTTGGAGTTACGGTTTAGGCTGCAGTATGACTTACAGAATTTTGGCAAAAAATGAACGGTACAGAAACAATAGGGGTCCTGCAGCTACGCTGCTCGGACCCCTAATAATAAAATAAAATCAGATTTTGATCCTAGACTCAGGCTGACACACACACTGTTCCACATCATGTACTGATGTCTGACCCCACACCCTTTGTTATGTTGGGGATAACGGCCGGCAAGGTGTCCCCATATACAGAACTAGCAAAGAACTCCACGACGTGAAGTGCTCTAGAATCTTTGGTGGCTTTGGTAACATGGAGCTCTCTAGAATCTTTGGTGGCTTTGGGAACATGGAGCTCTCTAGAATCTTTGGTGGCTTTGGGAACATGGAGCGCTCTAGAATCTTTGGTGCTATGGTAACATGCTTCCTAATGGATCCACCATAAGATCCAACACATATCATGAGTTTTGTATGCAACTCTTTTGGAGACTGGGACAGCCATCATGTTGCAACAAGAAGTGTAGGCTACACATTTCATCATACATCAAACATCCTTTTTAGTCTCTTGATTACAACAGTACTGTACAGTTTATGAGTACAACCTTATATATATACTGTACAGTCTATGAGTACAACCTTATATATAGTGTACAGTCTTTGAGTACAACAACATACATACTTCTAGTCAACGTAACCTAATGAGCTTCACTCTCAGCCTTCTGTAAGGGTAGCCAATGTGGCCCGTAGCAGGATCAGAGGGTGTGAAACACTGGGCTCCTCAACACATGTCCCACCCAATAGTGTATGTGTGGTGTGCTGATGTGTGTTCCAGCAGAGGTCCAGACGCTGTAATATCTGCTGGGGTCCAGAGATGAGGGAGTGCTTTTGTTTTCCCCAACAACAGGGAATCTCAGGCAGCTGCCAGATCCTTACATGTGAGTGGTGGCTTATGTGTGTGTGCTGATGAGATGGGGTGTGTTTATGGGGGTGTGTATGGATGTGGTAACAGCATCTACCTGTATCTGGGGTCTTTACATTTCTGTCCATCTGTATACGGTGTGGGTCACAGCAGCTTCACTGATGACTGATGAAGTCCAGGGTAGAGTGTGTGAGTGAATGTGGTCTGGACTTAGGGGTCCAGAGATAAGAGATCATTACTAGTGTGATACTTCACACGTGCTGATGTCAGGGCAAGACTATTATGAACCCACATGCAGACACAGAGGCAGGAAGTGTGTGTTGATATTTAATATCAGAATCAAACACAAGCAGTCAGCTTGTTGTCTTGAAGACAAGAGTTTGTGAAACCAAAAATACTCCCAAAGCAAATGTAGCCTCGCTACCATAACAAGAAAAGGAAAACGCTCTAAACTGTTCCAGTGAAAGTCCAAGTAGTTATAATCCAGGTCAGACAATCCACAAAACAACAGGCAGTAATCACATCCAAAAGACAGTCCAGAGATCGGTAACCAGAATAATCCAGATCATGGAGCGGATTACATGGCATGGTACAGATGTACAGGTGGGCATGGTACAGGTGTGCATGCTACAGGTGTACAGGTGGGCATGGTACAGGTGGGCATGGTACAGGTGTACAGGTGGGCATGGTACAGGTGGGCAGGTGGGTATGGTACAGGTGTACAGGTGGGCATGGTACAGGTGTACAGGTGGGCATGGTACAGGTGTACAGGTGGGCATGGTACAGGCGAGAGCAACACACGGGTCACTACAGAGAGGACCGGCTGGATGCTGACCGCTGAGATGTGATGGATGTGTGTAGCGTTACTAACAGCAGCTGAGATGTGAGATGTGATGGATGTGTGTAGCGTTACTAACAGCAGCTGAGATGTGAGATGTGATGGATGTGTGTAGCGTTACTAACAGCAGCTGAGATGTGAGATGTGATGTGAGATTGATAGCTACTTCTTAAGAAGTGCATCAAGTCAGTCGGTTGAAGTTCAGCGACAGGAAGAAACCCACAGTTCGCAGCACATCAGTACCCCTGTTGTTGAGGTAAGTTCTAGCACTGAGGCAGAGAGAGAGGCCAGTCAGCCAAGGAGGGAGAAGATTAATGGTCATAGGCCTGGGGTTAGATGGCCAGGCGCAGCAGAATGTAGAATGTGGGAAGATGTTAATAGTGATTTGGTCAGTATCCTGGGTCAGCTCAAGGGGACGGCTGAAAGCAAATTAGAGAAAATGGGAGACATTATTTATAGCTATGGTAAGGAAAGATTTGGGACTATTGAGAGAAGGACAAAACGGCAACATGAGGTAGTTAAATCTAGGCGCCAGCAGGAGATAGATAAACTTATCAAGGAGAGGAGGCAGCTTAAGAAGCAGTGGAGAAAAGCTACAGATGATGAGAAGGAAGGTATTGACTGTCTACAGGCAGATGTGAGGGAGCGGTTAGTAGTGCTAAGAAGAGCTGAAAATATTAGGAAAAATAGGAAGAAGAAATCACGAGCCCGACTAGCATTCTATAAAGACCCATTTAAGTTTGTTAAGTCTTTATTCGTAATGCAGAAGAGTGGTAGTCTTTTGGAACCTAAGCAGAAGCTTGAGGAGTATTTAGAGGGAGTGCACAAAGATAGGGAGAGGTTCAGGGAGATGGTACTTCCTGCTGATATCCCACCTATTGGTGAATTAAGTAGCCAATGCGACGATAGTCCACCAAGGTGGAAAGAGGTGCAAGAAGTAATAAAACGTGCAAGGGCCTCTTCAGCCCCGGGACCTAATGGAGTGCCCTACCGGTTGTATAAGAGTGCACCAGATGTTTTAAGATTTTTATGGCAATTAATGAAGATAGTTTGGAAGTATTCCCAAGGCTTGGCGGAGGGCTGGTGGAATATTTATTCCCAAAGAAAAGGACGCAGTGGAGATTAATCAATTTAGGCCAATTAGTCTACTGAATGTTGAAGGGAAGGTTTTCTTCAGTGTGGTGGCACGGAGACTGACAAATTACCTTGAAAGGAATAAAGTAATTGATACCACGGTGCAAAAAGCTGGAATTCCTGGCTTCTCCGGCTAATGCTTTTGGGTCTGTGCCGCATAGTCTGTTGTGGGAGGCCTTTGATTATTTCAGAATCCCAGGTAGCATTAAAAGCCTAGTAAAAGCATACTTTCTGGATATTCAATTATGTTTTACTACAGCTGATTACACCACAGGTTGGCAACAACTTGAGATAGGAATCATGGCCGGATGTACCATCTCCCCACTTGCTTTTACAATGGCAATGGAGGTCATCATTAGGGCCTCAAAATGGGTAGTGGGCGGGGAGAAGTTGCAGGGAGGGCCACGCCTCCCCCCGATTCGGGCTATCATGGACGACATGACAACCTTGACGACAACCGTTCCATGCACCAACAGGTTGCTGGGTAAGTTAAATAGTAATCTGCAATGGGCCAGAATGAAGGTGAAACCAAGTAAGTCTAGGAGTCTCTCAATTATTAAAGGGAAGGTAACAGATAAGAAGTTTGC
Organism: Alosa pseudoharengus; assembly: GCF_046254945.1. Taxonomy (NCBI): domain Eukaryota; kingdom Metazoa; phylum Chordata; class Actinopteri; order Clupeiformes; family Clupeidae; genus Alosa; species Alosa pseudoharengus. Next base: position 3,797,879 of record NW_027468870.1, read on the forward strand.
TATAAATAAGGAGGTGATTCCCACAGTTCTGGAGAAACCAGTGAAGAGTCTGGGAAGGTGGTATGATGCAAGCCTTAGTGATAAATCACAGGTTGAAGACTTGAGACAGGTCACTAGGCAAGGTATTGCAAAAATTGACAAGTCGGGGCTGCCAGGTAAGCTCAAGCTGTGGTGTTTGCAGTTTGGTTTGTTGCCTCGGCTAATGTGGCCATTGACAGTTTATGAAGTTCCTCTGTCAAAGGTAGAGAGGTTGGAAAAAATGATCAACTCCTTTGTCAGAAAATGGCTCGGAGTCCCACGCTGCTTAAGCAGTGTAGCCTTGTATGGGAAGGGTATTGTAGAGTTGCCAATATCTAGTCTGACAGAGGAATTTAAGTGTGCTAAGGCTAGATTGGAATTGACTCTTACTCAGTCCAAGGACCCAGTGGTGAGGAAAGTTGCACCCACAGTTAATGCAGGGAGGAAGTGGAACCCAGAGCAGGCAGTTAAGCAAGCTCAATCAGCATTGAAGCATAGAGATATAATGGGCCATGTGCAGCACGGGCGGGGGGGTCTAGGGGTGGGTGCAAGTAAACCCTTGTGGAGTAAGGCTTCTGCAGGAGAAAAGAGGAAAATGGTAGTGGAGGAAATGCATAGACAGGAGGAGGCTGTAAGATGTACTAAGGCAGTGTCGCAGGCAAAACAAGGGCAGTGGGTGAACTGGGAAGGGGTGGAAAAAAGACGGATTAAATGGAAAGATCTATGGGGCATGGAAGCTGGTAAGATCAGATTTATGTTAGGTGCTACATATGATGTGCTCCCATCTCCCAAGAATTTAAGTCAATGGTTTGGTGAGGATGATAAATGCATACTTTGCTCGTGTGTGGGCAGTCTCCACCATATCCTATCAGGATGCAAGGTAAGTCTCACCCAGGGGCGGTATACGTGGTGTCATAACCAGGTATTGAAATGTGTGGCAGCGGCAATAGAGGATAAAAGAAGAGAAGTCAATTCATTAGCAGCTAGTAAAGGGGTAAGGCAAATTAACTTTGTACGTCAGGGGGATAAACCTTGTTCCGCGAAGGCCAGGTGTAAAACCGGCCAGTTGAAAAATGGGGCGGGCTGGGAAATGAAGGTTGATCTTGGCCAGCAGATGGCGGTACCTCCACATATAGTGAGTACTAAGCTACGTCCCGACGTAATTCTATGGTCGGATTCAGAGAAGATAGTTTACTTCATTGAACTCACTGTTCCTTGGGAAGACAGAGTGGAAGTGGCCAATGAGCTGAAGAGAGCTAAATATAATGAAATTAGGGATGGGCAGAACGAGGCTTTGTGAAACAACGAAACGTTCGAAGCAATTGCGCCGGAATGTGTCGAGGTTTCGAAACAATCCGACACCCGTAACTCCATGTTAGCAAAACTAGCCACTAGATGTCACCATCACATTTTGACCGTGAAGCACAACTGCTTCAGACGAAGAATATAAATAGCCAACATGGAACGCACGATTTCGTCCACAGCTACGTGGTTGAGTGGTTAACACACTTGCATTCGGCCGGAGCGTCCGGTGTTCGATTCCCTGCTGGTGCTTAGAAATTTCAGACTATATGCCTTCAATAACAAGAATATTTTTATATCTGCCAGTTAGATGTTTTGTTATTTCAGTTTCATAGTACATTATCCTTTGGAATATGCTGGAGAGGAAAATGCTACAATGGTTTTAAAATGTAGGCTATGCTTATGGCCCAGGGTTTTTTTTGGGAACATGTTGTAGGGAAATAAAGGATACATGCGTTAGACTAAACAGGTACAACATGGGAAAAATAAACAACACATTTTTTGTATGTCAACATACATTTTTATTTAGGAGTTGTTCTGCCGTCTTGGCATTTAATCTGTTTCTTGTTTTTGAATAAACCTCCCCAGCCTTGGAAAAAATTCTTTCACAAGGCACACTTGTTGCTGGCATGCACAAATATTTTTTGGCCATCACAGTTAGGTTTGGATAAACCACTCTCCTCTCCTGCCAGTATTTCAAAGGGTCAGCTGTTCTTGAAATAAAGGCATCAGTCATATATTTTTTTACTTCTGCTACTATCTAAATATTAACGTCACTAGACTATATCTATCTAAACTATCGCTCACTGTCTGTCTCTAGCCTGTCAACTAATCTATATCACTAACCTATCAATCACAAGAATGCACTATAAATCGCTATATCTCTATATGTCTCTATGTCGCTATATCTCTCAAAATCTCTCTCCTCACAAAAAACCCACAAAGATAGGATGTGTTTGAATGACTTTTAAGCATTCTGGGACTTTGTAATTTAGATCAAACAGGTGTTTACTCGGGTAATTGGCTCGCGCGGTAAGGCTGTGCACCTGTCCAAACCAAATTGAAACACCACGAAGCCTCACTAAGCCATGGTCACGTGACATGGGCGTTTTGAAACACACTTCGAAACACTGTTCGAAACACTTGCGTTTCGGAAGCTCGACACTGTTTCGAAACGTCAGCTTCGAGCGTCACATCCCTAACTGAAATAGCAGAGGAGGCAGCTAAGCGAGGTTGGAGTGCACGATTAAGGCCTATTGAAATCGGTGCACGTGGGTTTGTGGCCAGATCTGCTATTGGCTTGCTGTCTGAATTGGGCATTTGTGGTCGACGTCTAAGGCAGGTGGTTAGTAACATGTCTTTAGCAGCAGAACGGGCAAGCGAATGGTTGTGGGTAGGGAGAAGTTACCCTTCCTGGGGCGCAAGCTAAGGTAAGCTAACTGGCTCATTTGTTTTGGTCGTGGGTAAGGAGAAGTTACCCTTCCTGGGGCGCAAGCTAAGGTAAGCTAACTGGCTCATTTGTTTTGGTTGTGGGTAAGGAGAAGTTACCCTTCCTGGGGCGCAAGCTAAGGTAAGCTAACTGGCTCATTTGTTTTGTGTTTGTGATGGACTGTGCCTAGGTTGATGGTACTTGGCTAAGGTTCTTTATGGTTTATGGTTCAGTCCGCATCAACGGGACGTACCGACCTAGCCAACTTAGACCATGCCTAGGTTGGTTAAGGGTATTTGGATGCTTGTTGTGGTAATATGGGGCAGCATGGGGCGTAAGCTAACTGCTAACTGCTGGCTAATTTGTTTTGTGTTTGGGATGGGGCCTAAGCTAACGGGCTAAGCAAACTGGCTAATTTGTTTTGTGTTTGTGATGGGCTGTGCCTAGGGTGATGGTTGGTTGGCCAAGGTTTTTATGGTTATGGTTCAGTCCACATCAACGGGACGGACTAACCTAGCCAACCTTGACCATGCCTGGGCTGGTTAAGAGTATTTTGGGTATTGGATATTTCAATGTGGTAATATGGTGGCAGCATGGAGGGGAGTGTCTCCAGGACGCTGGTTTCACTGTTAAGCCTTCATGAGGTGTCGTGGGCCTAACTTAACGAAACATCGGTGAATGAGGGTGCCCACTTGATAACCCCAATGACATGCCGCATACTATATAGGCTACTGGTGTTGGATAGGGCATTTGTATTGTGCTTGTGACCATTTGTTGGCGGATTTGTGGGTAGTGTGCTTTTTAAAGTTAAACTTGAGCAGGGGCTTCTGAATGTGTTTTTACCTTGGATTTTGGCACAAGGGATTTTAACATCTAATCCCGTGTATTAATGTAAAGCGTTACTAACAGCAGCTAAGATGTGAGATGTGATGGATGTGTGTAGCGTTACTAACAGCAGCTGAGATGTGAGATGTGATGGATGTGTGTAGCGTTACTAACAGCAGCTGAGATGTGAGATGTGATTGATGTGTGTAGCGTTACTAACAGCAGCTGAGATGTGAGATGTGATGGATGTAGCGTTACTAACAGCAGCTGAGATGTGAGATGTGATGGATGTGTGTAGCGTTACTAACAGCAGCTGAAATGTGATGGATGTGTGTAGCGTTACTAACAGCAGCTGAGATGTGAGATGTGATGGATGTGTGTAGCGTTACTAACAGCAGCTGGATGTCAGTCACAATAACTTCACTGATGATCTAGTATTTACCACAAACCCAGGGTAGAGTGTGTGAGTGAATGTGGTCTGGACTCTGTGCAGGAGGGTGATTGTGTCAGAGATGCTGTAGAAGGCCAGAGTTCCTGTCCTGTGATCCACATACACTCCTATTCTGGAGCTGGCCACTAGAGGGAGTTTAGTCCGTTTATTATCGTGCCAGAAATAGGAGCTGGAGCAGCGGGGTTCTAGACTCCAGGACTGACCATTAGATCCAAACCCACACTCATTACCCCGTCCTTTCCTGCTGATGCTTTTATATGAGACTGCTATACGAACCCACTCCCCACTCCACTCCACCTCCCAGTAGCAGCGTCCAGACACACCCTCTCTACACAGCACCTGATACAACCTATCAAATCTCTCTGGATGATCAGGACATGACTGGAGTTCAGCTCTCCTCTCCACCATCCTGTTCCCCTCAGACAGATGGAGGTTTATCTGTGCTGTGTTTGGATCCAGTGTGAAGTGACAGCAATCTGATGAAGGAATGAAAACAGGACACACTTAGACTTGTATTAGTGTATTACAGTGTGTGTGTGTGTGTGTGTGTGTGTGTGTGTGTGTGTGTGTGTGTACTGTACATGTGCACATGCACATGGATATTGTGTGTGTGTGTAAGAGATGTTTGTGTAAATAGTGTCAATATTTTGTGTTGAGTATGTGTGTGTGTGTGCGTGCGTGCGTGTGTGCGTGCGTGCGCATGTGTTAATGTGTGTGTGTGTGTTTGTGTGTGTGTGTGTGTGTAATCGAGATGTCTGTATAGTGTCAATAGGATATATGTTCATTTGTGTTCAGTGCGTGTGTGTTTGTGTGTGTGTGTGTGTGTGTTTGTGTGTGTGTGTGTGTGTGTTTGTGTGTGTGTGTATTGTGTGTGTGTGTGTGTGTGTGTGTGTCAAAGTTAGTGAGCGGAGCTGAGCGCTTCGCTCAGGTGGCTGTCCACTCGGCCGCTCCACTCAAATTCACGTCAGGCCGCTCCGCTCAATTTCGCTCCCCGCTCCACTTCGAAAATCCTCCCGCTCCAGTGAAGCTAGTTGTTAGTATCTAGTTGTTTTGTAGGAATAGTACGCTTGTAAGCCCTATGACTTTCAGTTTCCTTTCTAAAATATTTAGCGACTTCATCCCCAACGAACTTACTGTAACGTCGGCACGCTGGACTATGTGCTACGGACTCTGGGACAATGCATTCTGGGATACGGGGGAGAACTCTGGGACAATGCATTCTGGGATACGGGGGAGAACTCTGGGACAATGCATTCTGGGATACGGGGGAGAACTCTGGGGGTTGTTTGTGTGTGTTAATGTCTTTATTTACTGTTTTAATGTCCGTGATTTAGTGTAGCGTGTTACCCTTTTAGGTCTTCCTCGTGTGTGATCCTTTTTGTGTGGGGGGCTGCGTCCTCCCCTGTATGTGTAGTGTGTGTATGTGTTTGACCTGCCTAGTGTGTACTGTTTTCATGAGCTGCGTTCCTACCCCTGTTTCTAAATGCTAGCCAATAAAAGTGGCGTTCGAACCAATCTCTGGCTAAGCCTATTCCGTTACATTACTATGGCCAATATCGTTGTTTGAAAATGCAACGGTCCTGGTTACATTATAAGGACAGGAAGTCTGGGTGGAGCAGTATCGGAGCAAAATTGGAGCAGAACAAAGCGGCCGCTCCGGCTTGTAAATTAATAAGCGATCCGCGCTCCAACAAAATTCCATCCGCTCCGCTCCTCGTGCTCCACTCACTAGCTCTGGTGTGTTTGTGTGTGTTTGTGTGTGAGAGTTTAGTAGTGTATGTGAGAGAGAATACTAGTGTATGTGAGAGAGAGTTTAGTAGTGTATGTGTGAGAGAGTTTAGTAGTGTATGTGAGAGAGTATAGTAGTGTATGTGAGAGAGAATAGTGTGTGTATGTGAGAGAGAATAGTAGTGTATGTGTTTATTTGTTTGCTTGTCCAAATTACACCGTAAAAGGTCTTTTCTGGTCACTGATTCAGGAAAAACAGCATGGACATCAGACACTGAAACAGAAAATATCACTTTACTACTAATACAACATATTTACATTATAAAGTATTAACTCATTGAGTGCCAAAAACGTAATATTACGTTTTTCCTTCCCATGCGTTGAGTGCCAAAAACGTAATATTACGTTTTTAGCTTTTTTTTAAAATTACGAAACTAGACACTCTAACACACCTTATATGTGATTTTGGGAGCTCTGTGATGAATGGAAATGAAATATATGACGATCGAAAACTCATGAAAACGCACAATCTGGACATTTTATCTGGACATTTTATCATAACTCGGTTGCCGCTTTGGGTTGAATCAGTGACGCATGCACGTCATCTCAAAACCAGGCCATTTTCGTGGGTCTATCACTAGGTGGCAGTCTCGCCAGGTCTCGCTGATCACTTCCTGGAAAGTTTACAGGCAACACTTGAAAAAAACAGCGATTTTGATGAAAACTAGCCACTGTTTAGCTTGGGATTTCTCAGGAACAGAGGTGTGTAGAAATACACGGTTTGCACCCACTGAGAGCTTAAAGTCTCACCTTTTAAACGAGCCATTGTATGTGTTCATAGCTATAACACAGAATATGCTGTGGCTGTACAAAAATCTTCAACAATGGTCTAGATTGCTGGCACTCTAGGACAAAGCTTCCGAAAACAGCTTGGCATTCAATGAGTTAAGAGAATATATAATTATGACAGCACACTCATTTTGAAATCACATCAGTAGAGATTGTATAAGGTTATGTGGCATTATGTGTCTCCAGCTGCTTAAATGTTAAAGGCCTCCAACCTCCCACTGACAAGTTAAGATGGAGATGCCCTCATTCAAGAGTCCCTCATCTTCATTAGGAGGGTAAGGGCATGTTTAGAAGACCTTCAGTTCTAACCCACCTCAATCAGTTCATTATCAGAAAACAACTGCAGAAGCAAATGGTCTAATCTACTGGTTTGGAGTACACTTACTAAGTTACTGTAGCAAACAGTCTAATCTATTGGTTTGGAGTACACTTACTATGTAAGGGATAACGGCCGCCGAGGTGTCCTGTTATACGGAATTAATGGACGAGGGCGAGGGGCAAAGAACTATACCCGACGCGCAGCGAAGGGGAGTTGCCTCCGCCCGAGTCCATTCAGTCCGTATAACAGGACACACCTCGAAGGCCGCTATCCCGCTTATCACCCGGTTGCCACTGTAAAGCAAAGGAAACACGCGGTTCCGTTTAAAAAGAAGCTCACTAGTTCAGCTTGTTGTACAACTTTTGTTCGCCCTATAACAGTGATAGCATGGACAGTTTACAGTTGATTCCATTGTTGCGAAGCCTGCCTCCAGGCTCAACCGTCGTCCTACTATCGATGTTATAGTTACCATTCATAAGCATTGATATGGAACGGCGATTAAACTTTTTTTACCAGATCTACTTCATAGGTGTCCCGTTATTCAGAATTAAAAGCCACCCCGCCAGCCAATCAGAAAAGAGTATTTCTTCTCTCTGGGTGATAAGTTACTGTAGCAAACGGTCTAATCTATTAGTTTGGAGTACACTTACTAAGTTACTGTTTGTTAAAGCTGTATTCTAACTCCATCTCTGTCTCTCCATCTCTACCAACTCCTGCCTTTTTGTTTGTTTTCATAAACAAATTTATAAAGCTAGTGTATTTTTGTTGTTTTTCTGTGTTAAGATATTTTTAGACAGTGTTTCCTCAACTGTACGTTTATTTCAGCATGGCGGCCCCCCACGGTTTAATTAAAGGTAAACTTGGCAGGATTTCCCCCTCTGCTGGAGAAATTGTGCATTATGCTATTTCAAACTGTGGGAAAAGGTAACAATAAAGCACATGGATTTGTTTACAAGCTAGCGAACGGTTAGCATAAGTTTGGCAGAACTATGTGGATGTGTGGTAAGAAACGCAATTTAAAACGAGTGTCTTGTTTCTCACTTCTCTTTTCGGGACGGTATTCTCAATGTTGCAAGGTTGGTTTTCCGCCTGGGGACGCTAGGCGCAGCGGGGAAAGTCACCATTTACACCGGAACAGGTCATTTAACCATCCAAATGATTTCTAAACGGGTTTGGACCCCCATAAAACAACCACCAATGGTACCATACCCTTCTGGCCACCCAAAAAATGAAAAATCACACATGCCGTCAACATTTTTTAGGACTTTGGTGACCCACCTCTCACCCAAACAGTAAGGAATATTGATTCCAGAATTGTGTAGTACAGGCTACAATGAACTACCGCACCAGTTTCCAGCCCTCTACCACTATTAGAACAGACGTTATGGGCTTCCAAAAATGGCAAAAGATGAAATGTGAAATTCCAATGTGTCAATTAGGGCCGTGGCACCCGAAATTCAAATGGACGCCACAGGCATCCACTGGCCGCCACTGTTAAAAACAAATCTAGCGGAAACACTGTTTAGAGATAAAATATAAAGGGCTGTAATGTCGAACTTTGGGGCCCAGACACACTACGATGCCTATTTGACAGCTGAAAGAAGGTTTTAAAGATGAAACGATTCAGTGAAACTATCATTCTGTTGCAAGACGGATATAAAGGCTTAGAGCAGGGGTACCCAAATTCTTAGAGGCTGTTAGAATCATTCAGACTTACTGGTTGGTGGCAGGTGTTCCATACTGTCAATTCTTTTGACTGGAAGTTCAGGATCAGTACCTGGGAACAAACACAGACACTCATTCCCACACAATCTACACAACAAACCAACACACATTTGCTCTGTATATTTAGTTTCTTCATGTGTACTCCACCTTTGGCCTGTTAGCTCTAGAGGGAAGTTTTATTTCAACTTAACGATAGACTCACATTCTAAAGACCTGATGATCTGGATGTGCTTCACTGTTAAAATAGAAAATAAATAGTCCATATGAATCCAATTAATCCATAACAACTGGAACATTACAAGGTCTCATACAAATGATACATGATTGTGTGCATTCTAGAAGTTTGTCCAACCTGCTGCAGATATCTTGGCTACTTCCTGCTTGAAGATGCCATCCAGTTTCTCCCCCAGCTGCACCTTCACTGCAGACACAGATTCCTTCACAGCCTCAAAAGAGAAACTCTGGTTGAAGGTCACGTTGGGTAAGTCTTTAGAGTGAGGAGAATCTCTGATTGATGGGATATTCTACAGAGGAAAATATAAAAGTTGAGACAGACTATGTAAATATTTACTCAGGGCTGGGTTTTATTAAAAATACAATTACATTAATTCATTCAGCAGACACTTCTATCCAGCAGTGACTGGCACAACATTCTGCAGAGACACACAGAAGGTGAGACAGGACGTCCGAATTTTTAGTCAGAGCTGTTTCCCCAAACGCTGCAGACATAATGGCTTAAATCAATCGGTTTAGTGTGTGTGTAATTATGCATTAGTGTGTTTAAGTGTGTGTGTCTAGATATTGTAGGATCTACCTACTGTAAAGCACAATATAATTTTTACCACATCACACATCATATGCACACATAGAGATGTTATTACACACCGTTCACTTGACTGATCTTTGACAGCACTTTTATCCAGAGTGGCACAGACTCACAGCAGCTAGTTCAGGAAATCAAACCCAGGTCAACCAATCACCAGTCGATGATGTCACCGCTTCTCCACCACGCCCACTAACACTTACAAATTAATTTCAGTTTCAGGAGTGCAGGTGAATGTTACCTTGAGGAAATGGATGTGATCTTTTGTGTGTGAAAGCTTCTCCAGCTCAGCATCTCTCCTCTTCAGCTCAGCAATCTCCTGCTCTATTCGCTTCAGGAGTCCTTCAGCCCGACTCACCTCAGCCTTCTCCTGAGCTCTGATCAGCTCTTTCACCTCAGAGCACCTTCTCTCAATGGAGCGGATCATCTCAGTAAAGATCCTCTCACTGTCCTCCACTGCTGTCTGTGCAGAGCTCTGTTAGGAGACACACAAAGAGGAGGGCAGGAGACACACACAGGGAGGTGTGCCAAAGAATTACTACTTGTTACAGACAATTTTGTCCATTGCTACAGTTGAGTATTGAAATTGCTTGAATTTCCCCTTGGGGATCAATAAAGTATCTATCTATCTATCTATCTATCTATCTATCTATCTAGTATACACTCTGACTGCCGTACCAACGAGTCTGGTGTAACAGAGGCGAACTGAGCTAGCGTGCTAGTTGCCCGTGTAAATCCTCACAGCCCTAACCTTAAGAACGCTTCTAACCGCTGAGTTGGAAGCCTGGGCTTTTAGCTCAGTGGTTAGAGCGTTCGACTCCCATGCCGGTGTGTGTCGAGGTGTCGGGTTCGAGGGCCGTGAGGGTTGAGGTGTCGGGTTCGAGGGCCGTGAGGGTTGAGGTGGCGGGTTCGAGGGCCGTGAGCGGCGGACGAATTACGACCTCGGTTACACACACACACTGGCTCTTTGATGTTGTGGACAAGCTGCAGGTTTAGAGCCCCTGTGCCCTCCCCTGGCTGCTCTCTCCCTTCACTACATCTGAATCCTTCATCAGTCTGCTGTTATCTTCTCACCTTGAGAGTCTCCACAGCCTTCCTCAGCTCCTGCAGCTCCTTCTCTCTCTCCTGGATTCTCTGCTGGAATCTCCTCTGGCTCTGCCCCAACTGCTTCTGTTGTTTCAAATACAGACATGCTCAACTATGCTTCCTATTCATGTGTCAAAATAATGATTACAAATAAAACTTAATAATTTCTTGATAAACAGGTAATAGTGTAGAAACAGCATGAACCCATTTCAGGTGGAGAACTGGTTATTAAGTATTAAACAAATCAAGCTGGCTCAGAGCTTGTAAAAATGACCTTTTGTGTAGTATCATGTTCAGATGGATGCTACACAGTGACGTAGGTCTGGTCTCAGCGTTGGTGGGGACACATCCCCTAGCCCCCCACAACTAGTGTCATGATACCAAAATTATTATTTCTATACCAGTACCATGTGAAGAATTTCAAATTCGATACTTTTTCGATTTGTAAACTTTGATTTGACTCAGGGTTCCCCACCAACTTGACGCCATCATTAATATTGAATATTGTGGTCATTCACGTCAGTGGGCATCCTAGACGTTGATCGACCCTCAACACACACACACACACACACACACAAAGAAAGTGAGGGCTTATGTCATAGGTTTATATTTATATATTTATTATACCCCTGGCCGTTGGAATCGGTCCAAATTGCACAAAGGAGTTTGTAAAAAAAGTAAAATATTGCTGGGGACCATTTTGTCATCTCAATTTTGACGCTATAACCAGCGTCCCCATCTAAACCTAGGTCCATGTGTTTAACAGATTGTATAGGCCCTACGACATTTTGCCCTTTGCACCTGATAGCCTAATGATTTCCTGGTTTGTGTCTTCTCTTAAGAGAAAGAGAGTCCGCAGAGAATCAGTAGACTTTTAGAAGTACAATGTTTTTAATGAAACACATGTGTATCAGACCTCTCATATTAAAGGAATTATCCGGAGTAAAATGCACTTTAGATCGATTTACGGATGATTGGGGGTACATACGTTGAGTTGACATCAAAATCATGTCATTCGGATGTGTTTTGAGAAAGTTCGATTGTACTGTTTTCAGTCACAACTCGTAGCCTGGAAGTGAGCAGGGCATTTCAATTTCGCCACTACAAAACGCTATTTTTATACCTCTTCTAAAAAAGCCAAACCGAAGTATCCCGAGGTCTTTATGTGGTCGAATAGAGAGTCCAGAATGAATTTCATCAAGCCAGTACCTTTCCGGAAATCTTTGCTGTAGGAGTCTTATTGCTGAGTGTGTTGTAACACGCTCTGGAAATTCACAATTTCGTCGCCGCTTAAAAAAAAATAAAAAAAACATAGTCCAGTATTTCTTTCGAAATTGAAATGAAGTTGTATGGACTGGACTATGTTTTTTTTTTTTTTTTTTAAACGGCGACGAAATTGTGAATTTCCAGAGCATGTTACAACACACTCAGCAATAAGACTCTTACAGCAAAGATGGCAACATTTCCGGAAAGGTACTGGCTTGATGAAATTCATTCTGGACTCTCTATTCGACCACATAAAGACCTCGGGATACTTCGGTTTGGCTTTAGGGACCCTCTACTCACTACCACGTAAGTGTTATGTTGTTTGGAATGGTAGAAGAGGTATAAAAATAGCGTTTTGTAGAGGCGAAATTGAAATGCCCTGCTCACTTCCAGGCTATGAGTGAAAACGGTACAATCGAACTTTCTCAAAACACATCCGAATGACATGATTTTGATGTCAACTCAACGTATGTACCCCCAATCATCCGTACATCGATCTAAAGTGCATTTTACTCCGGATAATTCCTTTAAATGAAGACACAATGTGTAGCTCCAGTTCTCACCTGTTTGTTAGTCCGTTCTGCGACAGCTGTGACTGTGTCGTGGCCTTTATGATCGTCCAACAGACACATAAGGCAGATACAATTCTGATCGGTACGACAAAATATCTCAAGAACCTTCTTATGACGAGAGCAGGATTGGATTCTGGTCCTCCTAAATTTCTCCACCATTTCAGCAATCAGAGGGTTTTTGTAAAGGACAGGTCTGGGAGTGAAGGTGTGTTTGCACAGGGGGCAGCTGTAGACTCCTTTCTGGTCCTCCTGATCCCAGCAGCCCTTAATGCACCTCATACAGAAATTATGTCCACAGGGAATAGCCACTGGATCGTTCAGCAGATCCAGACACACTGGACATGTGAAAGAGTCTTCCTCCTGAGAAATCGCTTCCGCCATTTTCTAGTTCTAACAAACACCAAGTGCACAGTCCGAGAAACAGCAGCAGAGTGAGAGCAGGGTTTTCTTTTGGTTTCGCTTCATCACCACTCTTCAGGAAGTGGCATTCTACTGGCTGCACAGTTGCGCACACTGAATGCGTGCGTGCGTCGTTCGTGCCTTGCACCCAAGGCATCGCCTGGCTAGGCTACTTCTGTTGTCTTGAATGCGCTCCGGCTGCTAGAGATGTGGAGAGCGATCAAAAGTGGAAGTGGTAACATCTTGTAGCAACGTGTTGAGCAACCATAAACAATATGCACCGAAAGAATATGCTCCAACAGAAAGAGAACAACACAACGAACATAACATAACCAAACCAACATAGAAAGATGGAAATTAAAATACATGTGATACGAAGTTAATGGCCACCCCATTAGCCAGTCAGAGAAGAGAATCCCATTGCTAAGGGAGATAAAACATGAATAAAGGTGAATAAAGAATAAAAATCAACACAAATAATGACATTATTACAAATAATAATTTGAATAGCCTCAAAAGCCTAATTAAAACCTTGCGAGAATATGTTTTTAGTCTGATGGAGTTTCGTCAATTTTTCCCATTTTTTTTTTGTTTTGTTCTGGTATTGGCATGGTGTTACCACATTAAATGTCCTATCAACATCCTAGGTGAAGGGCAACTGCTAGTTATGTAGGCCTAGAGTTTATTTAAGTTTAGTTTGTGATTACATCTGCAAGTGATAATTTTGGACAGCAGTGAGTGTAGGCTATATTGTATAGTCGCCTATAGCAATTTATGTCTTTATATTGGGGTTATATTGTGGGTTCAATTCCCATCTTTCACCATTATGCCCTTGAGCAAGACACTTAACAATTAAATCCTTTGTAATATAATTGACATATAAGTCGCTTTGGATTAAAAGTGTCTGCTAAATTAATAAATGCAGTGTAATAAATGTTATTTTATATTTTTCACGTAACATTTGCCTTTAAATTAACACTCCATGTCACGAAGTTCACTACAGATATGAAAGGGATAGTGTTTGACACGAATGCCTATGTGAATATCTAAAGTTAAAGTATCTAAAGTTAAATCCACTTGCTCTGAGAAATTACATAAAAAGTGTAAACTCACCGTGTCTATCAGGTTGGGGGATTACCGTTAAATCATTCCACATGACAGCTGAACACGAGGTTCCTTCCACATACCAAAATATAAAAAAAAAAGAAAAAAGAAATCTCCAGGCTCTTCACAATAAAGTCAGACTTGTGCTACAACCGTCAAGCATCGAAGAGTCGAATTCATGGCATGTATTAGGACTCAACTACCAGGAATGTATGGCTGGTGCCGTCAACGAGTCCATTGTGATTCCAGCTCGCAAATAATCAGACATGAGTGAGTGTCCGTCCTGCCGCTCTGCTTGGACTCAGTTGAAAGCGCGCAAAGATGTTGGTGATGGCGCTGCCGTGGCTGCTGGTGCTGGAGCTGGTGTTGTACGCGGGGTGCTTCATCTGCGGGGTCATCACCGCGGCTTCGCTGACCATCACTCAGGTAACGCAACACCGCACTCCGATCAGACCCACAGCATTGCCAGTGTAGCCTACTTCATATCCGCTATTTGATAATCAAATGGAATTTGAGCTAAACTATTCTATTGTTTGCAGAGTTGCCAAAAGTTCACACATAGCCTACTCAAGAAGAAGTAGGCTACAGGTTATGTAAAAAAGACTGGTAAAAGTTTGGTCTTTACTAAAGTTAAAGTATTAAAGTAGGTATTAAAGTAGGTTGCCGGCTGCCGAAGGACTATTCTACCAACTGTTTCTGTTCAGACATTCCAGACATTCCAGTCTTAGCCTACATCCAGGGATGTGGTGGAGTGGTGAAGTGAAGTAAACGCAGTTTATCCGCCTCTTACATTTCTGAAATAGAGTTTATCCACCTCTTATTAGAGTTTATCCACCTCTCAGTTTATCCCCCAAAAAATGGGGGGCAGCCGTGGCCTAATGTTTAGCGCTTCGGACTTGTAGTGTTGTGGTTCGAACCCCGCCCGTGTTTCACGGATTGGGATAAATGCAGAGACCAAATTTCCCCTAACGGAATCAAGAGTAATACTCTTGATCCCGTGAGGGAAATTTGGTCTCTGCATTTCTAAATGTTAAAAATTGCAATTGGTGAATAAACTATTATATACTTACTTATAATATTTTATTCACCAATTGCAATTTTTAACATTTAGAAATAACACTGTATTACCCACATTCACAATATGTGCACTCATTAGCATTCTAGGAACCATTTAATAGCACTGGTATTGTTATAAACATTGGACAATAACCTCCACCATCATCAAACAAGTTCTTCAGAGTTACATAGTTATATTAGTATATAACAAGCAGTGAAATGTAATTCTGGTTAGCTTCATGACTGTGTAAAGTAGAAATAATCTAAGTAAACAGATAAGATTAAAAGCAGAAGTTAATCATAATAATTCAAAATAATAAAGTGACATGAATAATAATAATAATTATAATAATAATAAAAATAATAATAATAATAATGCTATTAAAATGGGATGGAGTCCATGGTATTCATAAAAGTTGGCATGTCCATGTTGAGGAGTCTAATGGCCTGAGGGAAATAGCTTTTCCTTAGTCTCTCAGTTTTGGCCTTCAAACTGCAGATGCGCTTGTCTGACTTCAACAAACTGAACAGACAGTTACTGGGAAGGGTGGAGTCCTTTACGATTTTAGCGGCTCTGTTCTTGCAACGGCTGATGTATACAGTATATCATGCTGGGAGGGGAGAGAAGTCCTAGAGATGCGCAGATATATTCTCAGAAAGGTGTATTAAAGTTGGGAAAACATGTAAACCCACCCCACTTTTTTATTTCAGAATAAGTGGTCAACAGCACTGTGTCACGGGTGTGTTTCTTTAGATTAGCCGCTCTGGGCCTGTTGCTTTCCTCATGAGTGGAGTCTCAGAGCACATTCCAGGCGTATGAGAGGTCAGAGCACACATTCTGTCTCATGCACACATAGGCCAGTGTGCTAGATGGCCTGTTCAGTGTCCACTCCTAGTCAGATGTTTTAGCATACCACATTGCATACACATGGCAGAGCAAGTAACAGAAAGCAGCAACGGTCAAAAAGCACACATGCTCACTATTTGTTGAAATGCAAAAATGCGTACACAGTTTGCAAAGTATACATTATTTATACAGTATGTCCAGGGTGTGAGTTTGTGTCTACTGGTTTTGGGAAGTAATGGAAGTATTTAGAGCTATGTGTGTGTGTGTGTGTGTGTGTGCGTGTGTGTGTGTGTGTGTGTGTGTGTGCGTGTGTGTGTGTGTTACCACTACCCTTTTCCCTATCCTGACTATCCCTCGTCTCCCTCCCTTTACTTCTCTAGACCTGTTATTCTATTCTATATAGCAGAACGTATTGCTGCACTAATGATATCCTATATTCTATTCTATATAGCAGAACGTATTGCTGCACTAATAACATCCTATATTCTATTCTATATAGCAGAACGTATTGCTGCACTAATAATATTCTATTCTATATAGCAGAACGTATTGCTGCACTAATAACATCCTATATTCTATTCTATATAGCAGAACGTATTGCTGCACTAATAACATCCTATATTCTATTTTATATAGCAGAACGTATTGCTGCACTTCTCTAGACCTGTTACTCTATTCTATATAGCAGAACGTATTGCTGCACTAATGATATCTTATATTCTATTCTATATAGCAGAACGTATTGCTGCACTAATAACATCCTATATTCTATTCTATATAGCAGAACGTATTGCTGCACTAATAATATTCTATTCTATATAGCAGAACGTATTGCTGCACTAATAACATCCTATATTCTATTCTATATAGCAGAACGTATTGCTGCACTAATAACATCCTATATTCTATTCTATATAGCAGAACGTATTGCTGCACTAATAATATTCTATTCTATATAGCAGAACGTATTGCTGCACTAATAACATCCTATATTCTATTCTATATAGCAGAACGTATTGCTGCACTAATAACATCCTATATTCTATTTTATATAGCAGAACGTATTGCTGCACTAATAACATCCTATATTCTATTCTATATAGCAGAACGTATTGCTGCACTAATAATATCCTATATTCTATTCTATATAGCAGAACGTATTGCTGCACTAATGATATCCTATATTCTATTCTATATAGCAGAACGTATTGCTGCACTAATTATATCCTATATTCTATTCTATATAGCAGAACATATTGCTGCACTAATAACATCCTATATTCTATTCTATATAGCAGAACGTATTGCTGCACTAATAATATTCTATTCTATATAGCAGAATGTATTGCAGCACTAATTATATCCTATATTCTATTCTATATAGCAGAATGTATCTGTTATTCTATTCTATATAGCAGAATGTATTGCTGCACTAATAACATCCTATATTCTATTCCATATAGCAGAACGTATTGCTGCACTAATAATATCCTATATTCTATTCTATATAGCAGAACGTATTGCTGCACTAATAATATCCTATATTCTATTCTATATAGCAGAACGTATTGACCTGTTATTCTATTCTATATAGCAGAACGTATTGCTGCACTAATAATATTCTATTCTATATAGCAGAACGTATTGCTGCACTAATAACATCCTATATTCTATTCTATATAGCAGAACGTGTTGCTGCACTAATAATATCCTATATTCTATTCTATATAGCAGAACGTATTGCTGCACTAATAATATTCTATTCTATATAGCAGAACATATTGCTGCACTAATTATATCCTATATTCTATTCTATATAGCAGAACGTATCTGTTATTCTATTCTATATAGCAGAACGTATTGTTGCACTAATAACATCCTATATTCTATTCTATATAGCAGAACGTATTGCTGCACTAATAATATCCTATATTCTATTCTATATAGCAGAACGTATTGCTGCACTAATAATATTCTATTCTATATAGCAGAACGTATTGCTGCACTAATTATATCCTATATTCTATTCTATATAGCAGAACGTATCTGTTATTCTATTCTATATAGCAGAACGTATTGCTGCACTAATAACATCCTATATTCTATTCTATATAGCAGAACGTATTGCTGCACTAATAACATCCTATATTCTATTCTATATAGCAGAACGTATTGCTGCACTAATAATATCCTATATTCTATTCTATATAGCAGAACGTATTGACCTGTTATTCTATTCTATATAGCAGAACGTATTGCTGCACTAATAATATTCTATTCTATATAGCAGAACGTATTGCTGCACTAATAACATCCTATATTCTATGTATTGCTGCACTAATAACATCCTATATTCTATTCTATATAGCAGAACGTATTGCTGCACTAATAATATCCTATATTCTATTCTATATAGCAGAACGTATTGACCTGTTATTCTATTCTATATAGCATAACGTATTGCTGCACTAATAATATCCTATATTCTATTCTATATAGCAGAACGTATTGCTGCACTAATAACATCCTATAGTGGCTCTGTACCTTATGCACCTTATTGGTCCTTAATGTTCCTTATTGTTCCTTATTGTTCCTTAATGTTCCTTATTGTTCCTTATTGTTCCTTATTGTTCCTTAATGTACCTTAATGTTCCTTGTTGTTCCTTATTGTATATTTATTGTTGTAAGATGCATGGATAAAAGTGTCAGCTACATATTGAAAAGATATTGTTAAGCCTGCTGACCCCCCCCCCTCCGCAGGGCCAGTTTGCAGGCAGGTGCATGCTCTACGGTGGCGTTCACCTCAACGCCTCCGGCCAGACGCTGACGGTGGAGAGCTCCAGCTCGGCATCGCTCTGCTACTTTGTGTCGGCCATCTCCGTGTGTGTGTCCATTTACTGCGTCTCCCTCATCCTCTACTGGATGTACGCCAGCTGTGCGGACGACGACGCGAAGAGGTGAGCAGCACGCCGCCCGCAACACCACGCCGCCCGCAACACCACGCCGCCCGCAACACACCACCACCCGCAACACCACGCCGCCCGCAACACCACACCGCCCGCAACACCACGCTGCCCGCAACACACCACCCACAGCACCACGCCGCCCGAACACCACACTGCCCGCAACACACCACCACCCGCAACACACCACCCGCAACACCACGCAGCCCGCAACACCACGCCGCCCGCAACACCACACTGCCCGCAACACACCACCACCCGCAACATCACACTGCCCGAAACACACCACCCACAACATGCCCCCCACAACACCCGCAACACCACGCCGCCCGCAACACCACACTGCCCGCAACACACCAACCGCAACACCACACTGCCCGCAACACACCACCACCCGCAACACGCCCCCCACAACACCCGCAATACACCGCCCGCAACACACCACCCGCAACACACCACCCACAACACCACACTGCCCGCAACACCACACTGTCAGCAACACACCACCCGCAACACCACACTGCCCGCAACACACCACCACCCGCAACACACCACCCACAACACGCCCCCCACAACACGCCCCCCACAACACCACACTGCCAGCAACACACCACCCGCAACACCACACCACCCGCAACACACCATCCGCAACACACCACCCGCAAAACCCACAACACAACACCCACAACACGCTGCCTGCAACACCACACTGCCCACAACACGCCACCCGCAACACGCAACAGCACACATTATTAGCCGCACTTTATTAGCCATTGTTTACTAGCATCTCATTTTGTCCTCTCCTTACCTCCCCCAGGCTGATAGGGACTAGCAGCACGGGCATTTATGTGTGTGTGTGTGTATGTGTGTGTGTTGATTTGTGTGGAATGTAGAGGAACACCAGGCGCTTGTAGAAGAGCTGTCTGTTACTGAAGACACTGGGTCCTTCTCACAGCTCAGTGCTGATGGTTGCAAATCAAGGCCAATTGGGAGCTGAAGGACTCATGTGATGAACATACTCACAGCAATGTGCTGTTAGAGTGTCAAGAAACATACAAAACAGGAGGATATGTGGTAATGTGAAAAGATTATTTTGCAGAAGATGTAATAATGTGTGTGTGTGTGTGTGTGTGTGTGTGTGTGTGTGTTGTGTGTGTGTGTGTGTGTGTGTGTGTGTGTGTGTGCAGGGAGAGGTCTGGGATAAACGTGACTCTGCTGGTGTGTGGGGTGGTGGTCTTCTTCCTGCTTGTGTCGGGGTGTGTGTTGCGTATCGGCCGAGAGCACCTGTGTCTCTCCATCCTACAGACACTGCCGTCCCTCTTCAGGTAAGGACTGTGTGTGTGTGTGTGTGTGTGTGTGTGTGTGTGTGTGCGTGAAGTCTGATTCATAGCCCTTCAATATGTTTCATAACTAAATTGATTCCACAGTCAATTGATCATCAGTGCAAATTAATTCATGAAGTGAGGTGTTTGGGTCTCACCCCTGAACCTGAATTAGCTTCTAAAACAGAGGAAAGAGTTTGTGTGGGTCTCTCACCCCTGAACATGAATTAGCTTCTAAAACAGAGGAAAGAGTTTGTTTGGGTCTCACCCCTGAACCTGAATTAGCTTCTAAAACAGAGGAAAGGGTTTGTGTGGGTCTCACCACTGAACATGAATTAGCTTCTAAAACAGAGGAAAGAGTTTGTGTGGGTCTCACCCCTGAACCTGAATTAGCTTATAAAACAGAGGAAAGGGTTTGTTTGGGTTAGGGGCCTCAGTACAGAGGGCACATTTAGAATATATCTCACCAAACATATTTAATCCCCATGTCACAGGATTAACCAAATATCTTTGTATCTCATATACTGTGTATGGGCTCATTTTTGGGTGTGACTTGGATAACAGGAGGCCTGTGTAATGTTCTTTGACACCGACTGCTTATTTGGATGTTGGTTTACATGTATTCATTCAGGCACGTGGGAACCTATTTTTGACCAGGGGTGCTGAATAACAAAAATAATGGGTGTCCGTCAATTTCTCCCCTCCTGGACATGTTTCGGATTTTGACTGCTAAATACGTCATTTTAGTGCGGTGTGCGGGTGATAGCGAGAAGTTTTAGAAAAGTCCTGGGCAGCCACAAATTCCAATGTTCCGCGACAGCACTCCGAGTCCACTGCGCTCACCCTAACCCCACAGAAGCGTACTTGACATCGTTAGCCTATTTCAGTATAGCTAAGGAAAATTACTTTTCTGATCGTCAAAACCACACCACAGATGTTTGGCTTTACTGTAAATATAGGCTAATAATCAGGCTGCAATGATCTCGCAAATCATTTCTGAATAGCCTAAAGTGTGTCGTCTCCACAGCAAGTGTCCTAATAATTATGACCGCCGCGCAGCGAAGCGGCGGTCATATAGGTTTAGTCAGATTTTTTTTTTTTTTCTTTTTCGCATGTCCAAATTTCTGTCAATGATTCCCGGGACACTGAAAGACCGGGGTAGACGAAACTTGGTGGGCATGTAACCCCATATGGATAGCATGGAACCATCGTTTTTCGTTTTGATCTGTAGCCCCCCCGCTGGACTGCACCCCCCGAAAGGAGGGTAGGGCAGACACAGTTTTCTGTGAATATCTCGAGAACCGTAAGGTTTAGGAGGACCATTTTTTTTTGTATGTTGATCTCAAGGGGCCATGTCAACCCATTCCATAACCACTCATTTCATGTATAGCGCCACCTAGTTAAACACAAAAAAGTAAAAATGAGGTGTTGTAATCGCAGGTATCTGTGACCTAACATAGTCAAAACTGCACGAAATTGGAAGTGTAGGATCATTATGACACCCTCTGAATGCACGCCAAGTTTCGTGGAATTCCGTTCATGGGGGGCCACACAATAAATTCATTTATGTTACTATACACCAACTGGCCTGTAGGTGGCCGGAGACAGTTTTCTGTGAATATCTCGAGAACCGTAGGGCCTAGGAGGTCCACCTTTTTTTTGTATGTTGATCTCAAGGGGCCATGTCAACCCATCCCATTACCACTTATTTCATGTATAGCGCCACCTAGTTAAAAATTAAAAAGCAAAAAATTAGGTGTTTTCATCACAATATCTCTGGCTGACATGGTCAAAACTGCACGAAATTGAAAGTGTAGGATCATTATGACACCCTCCGAATGCATGCCAAGTTTTGTGTACTTTCGTTCATGGGGGGCCTTACAATAAAACAATTTATGTGTACATTTAGTGACGTACACCAACAAGGATTCCCGGGACACTGAAAGACCGGGGTACACAAAACTTGGTGGGCATGTACCCCCACATGGATAGCATGGAACTGTCATTTTTCGTTTTGATCTGTAGCCCCCCCGCTGGACTGGACCCCCCGAAAGGAGGGTAGGCCAGACACAGTTCTCTGTGAATATCTTGAGAACTGTAGGGCCTAGGATGACCATTTGCCTCCAGGGGTCATGTTAGCCCAGTTCATGTGCACACATGTGCACAAACAGATACACACACACACACACATTCACAGTAATCATGACACATACTCACACAGTAGACATATGTACGCTTCCATGCACAGGCACATACGCAGGCACGCACACACACACACACACACACACACACACACACACACACACACACACACTCACACACACACACACACCCACACACATAACATAAACATAACACAAACAATCAAGAATTTCTCATAATTATGAACAGGCAAGATGGAGGTGGGGTTGTATAAAATGAATTTTACATGTGAAATCTATGAACTAATCATGTTTTGGTACTTGTTGTCTAGCAGATACCAGTGAGAATTGAGTGTGGATAATGCAATTTAGTGAGACAGTTAGAATCATATAGGCCTTTCAGCGTGATTTCTTTTTGTGGAAAAAATGTGCTGGACTGGGCGGCGGTCATATTTTGTACCGCTCTGCGGTACATCTAGTTTCTATCTTAGCGACTAGGATAGTGAAATAATTTCACTAGCTATACATTTATTAATTTCGCAAAACTGTAAAACATAAAGTTTCTTTCAGCTTATCCATGCTTTTTTGAACGTGTAAAGCGCATAGAATATGTAGGCCTACAGTATATCAACCGTAGGCCTACACACTTGATGGCTATCACATAGCTGAAACCATGCTACGGTTCTTACAGTAACTGACTCACGTTCACGTTGATCTCTATAACTGTTCATTTTTAGTAGCCTATATTCGAACCTATCCATAACCCTTTTTTGCTATTTGACTCATCATTTCACATACAAAAATATAAATGTCAGACAGCGAATTAGTAATTATTTAAAAATATTATATTTTTAAAAAATCTATCTCCTGCCAGCAGGGGGTGCTGCAGCACCCTCAGCACCCCCCTTCCCCGCGCCCTTGTATTCATTTAGCAGACACTTTAATGCAAAGCAACTTACAAAAAACATTCAAGTTACAATGCAGAGGAGACTTATAATTGAGTGACAACATATGGGCAATTCCACGGAAAATAGACTTTTTGTCACATCCATAACGCCAGTGAAATGCCTTGGCATTTGTATGATGTGAATGATGGCATTCATTTTTTGTGCATTTTTTCTCATTTACATTCTTCAGCCAAAAATAGCAAAAGTTCAAATTTCATGTAATCATTCACATCATATCATACCATCACATTTTATTGGCGTTATGGATGTTACCAAAAATGTCATTTTCCATGGAATTGCCCATATACTGTACAAAAAAATATACAAACATAAGTGTGACAGTAATTGCTGCAACAATAAATTCTACTTGTACTATGCAGGAGAGACCTGAGGCGACGAATGCTACATTTCCTCGGGTTGCATCACTGGTCCCTGCTATTTCTCAGCAGTAAACACTGTCGTCACGCTGGCGTTTCCCTCTAGTGCAGTTATGTCCTAACGTGTCCTTGTGTCCGAGCTTAAATATGCTTTATCTGCACGTGGGCTACAGCACAACCTCCCCAAGCAACATCTCTGGCCCACTTCAGTGTCCTCAGCTGACCTTGAGTCCTGACCTTGAGAGACGCTGCTGCCCCATATCCTAGTGCTGGCTTTTTAATGTTGAGACCTGTTAACAAGTAGCTCTGGCGTGTATTTCACCATACTGTACATGGTTTTACACAGATCTGGAAATACAACACAATAAGAGTTGTAATGTGCTTATCATTCTTAATTAATTAATTACTAAATAACTAAATAACATTAATAACTAAATAACATGAATTAAACAAACATAAATATTTATTATTCCAGAACCCTTTAAAGTTATCTGCTGACTCCTTTGGAGGTTGTTATTCCAAAAACAGTATCTACTGTATGATGATGCACTTATGAAGGCTTTTGGGTGGTCTTCATTTCTATGGGAGAGCTACACATTTAGAGTAAATGATGACATCACCCTATCTGAGTGGGTGAAGCTGCTACTCTAACTGTGTTTGTTTTTATTTGTTTGTTTTTGTTTGTCCCAGCTGTGAGGAGGCAGAGAATAAGACCTGGGCCAGTCCCTACCATGGCAACCAGTTCTCCTCTGGACTCCACAGGGCAGAGGTCAGTCGTCACACTGGACCACCACATCAGAGTTCAGTGGTCATACTGGACCACCACATCAGTTCAGGGCAGTTCACACCAGGAACCGGAACTAGTCGTCCCACGACTAAGGGCAGCCGTGGCCTACTGGGGCCTATTGCACAAAACTAGGATAAGGGATCAAGCTGGTTATCCTGGCATCTTATGCTGTCAACCAAACCTGGTCGGGAGGAGGTTATGTGCTAAATTATAGCTCAAATCGTGTAATCTACCGCACACTGACCAATCAATTGTCTTAAAAACGAAGTTATCTCACGTGTAGGATTCTGTCATATATCTTACAGGTGGAGCTCCGCCTCTACTAACATTTTGGATCTCGAATGTGCTTTAATAGTGCTGTGCGTGCAAATATCCCACTATGGACGTGCATACCATACAACAACTGATGACAATTGATTTATTTGATGTTATAGGTTAGACACAAAAAATGACCGCAGTGTAGATTAAGCTATCGCTCATGAATGCGGAAGTAATTGTTTTTAAATAGAGGCGGTCTTGTGCGTCTACACGTTTCACGATTGGCCAACGTCATCCCAACACCGAGAACGCGCACAGATCTGAGCTGAAAGCCTAGTTTGACAAATATATCACATAACTGCTATCGTAGTATCACTTAACGTATACCCCTGAGTCAAGGCTTTGTCAAGCCTCGATATGTCTACATAGCCTAGATATGTCTAACGTGCTTCGTAGTATACCCCACTGGCTTGATGAATCCGTGTCTGCTCATCCTGGCTTGCTCGTTGTGCAACCAATTAAGCCTGTACGCTCTTGTTTTGGATTCATTGAGCGCAGCTCAGTAACTTATCCCGGATGTCTTAATTCTGCTTTTGTGCAATAGGCCCCTGGACGGCAAAAACAACCATTTTAAATGTTGCTCTAGCTAATTTGAATAATGACATCCACACTGCATACAGTACTATCACTATAGCAACATCAAGATTGTTGTTGTTATGGTTGGGATCACTAACAGAGTGAATGAAAAGCTGACAGGCAGTCAGAATCCATTAGAGACTTTAATTATCATTGGACAGAGGTTATCTTTGTAATTATTGTTCCAGATGTGAACGGCCTTTTACACATTCAACCTCAACACCACACTGTCAGCCCTGCTGCATTTAAGGTCATAGGAATAGTGATGATGTTATATTTTATATCGAGGTGACAATTAATAGATGTAGACCTTGCATATTCTGAACTTATTTAAGGAGAAGGGTGGCCTACTGTCAATTTTCAGTTTAAAAAGTCATAATCAGCTACCTTAATAAATACCATGATATACAGTACACTACTGTGTAAATTATGAACATTTCACATTAATTTATATAATAAATACCATGATATACAGTACACTACTGTGTAAATTATGAACATTTCACATTAATTTAGCATTGAGAAATCATAGTAGTTGTGGAAAACCTTGGCTTTTCCTGTGACCTGTCTGTCACAGATATCTACCTGTAAGGCTTAGTGAGGTACCACTGAATGTTTGTCCCTCAGAAATCGGTGTGGGTGAACTTCTTCTTCTGGATACTGATCGTCGCCGTGGCAGCTGTGCAGAGGCGTCATGGTGCCGGGTTCAGAAGAGCCGATTGGAACGCAGCTGAAACCGAGCCCTTCTTCCACCGACCTTAAAATGACCTCCAAATGACCTCCTTCCACCGCCCATAACGACCCTTAAAACGACCTCCAAATGACCTTCTTCCACCGCCCATCACGACCTTAAAACAACCTC
Source organism: Alosa pseudoharengus (assembly GCF_046254945.1). Lineage (NCBI taxonomy): Eukaryota > Metazoa > Chordata > Actinopteri > Clupeiformes > Clupeidae > Alosa > Alosa pseudoharengus. The sequence continues at coordinate 3,823,971 of NW_027468870.1, forward strand.
CAAATGACTTTATGGGGACCTCAACCATCTCACACGGCTTTAAAGCAACCTCCAAATGACCCTCTGTAGGTGAAGTACTCTTGCTCAACAATGTTTTCCACCGCTACATTTACATTCAGTGCCGTGTGGTTTTGAAGACAGAGAACACCCTCTGGTTAATGTCAGTGAACATGGATAAGCTTCCAATAAGATGTTTTCTATTGATCTTAAAACAACCAGTTACCAGAGATGTTTATTTATTAGAAGAAATGTAAATGATAAGATCAACATCACATAAAGTTTGTTGTTATTCCCTGTTTATTAGTATACAAAGGGTAAACATGACTTAAACATGTAAATATAAATAGTACCCACAGGATGAGTTTGCTGTACTTGACCCACAAATGAAGGAATTTACATATAAAATCACAGCTCAAGTTGTGAATGAAAGTGTGTGAGTGCATATTCTGAAATAAACACCAACATTTATCATTATGTAGTCGCAAAATCACTGCATGTGGAACCAAATGCCAAAGAACTCTGGTATCATTATCAGTAATGGGCCACTCACATCAAGAGCCATAACTATCACGATATCTCAGAGTGACCCTGATATCGTTCTTTATGACTGTCTTGTTATAGTTTGTGTGAACAATGTTGTCATTCATATTAGCTAGAGTGTTATCGTTATAGTTACTGATCTTGGAGTGAACGGCCCTTGAACTTACTGACTCAAAATAAGTCTTACAAACTTGATATCTCTATGGTATAGTTTTAAAAATTGCATAGCTTGCCTTTCAAGTTCTAATGTTTAACATCTTTTTTCATATGGCTGCCAAGAAAGACTGAACAATAATTTTGTGTATGATCTGCAATAATTTATGAACCGTAATTAAAGTTTCATTTAAAATGGACATTTGTGTTGAATACTAGTCCAGTGGAACTCTACATTTGATTACATGTCCCATTACTTCATGTAGAAATACAATTCAGGTGAGTTTACCCTTTAGACTGTAGGTGCTGGACTGTCCTCTGTATGACTGTATGTGGTGTGTGTGTGTGTGTGTGTGTGTGTGTGTGTGTTTGTACTCTTTTCCCTCTCTCTCTCTCGGTGTGTGTGTTTGTACTTTTTTCCCTCTCTCTCTCTCTTAGTGTGTGTGTGTATGTGTTTAGGTTCTCCTCAGCAAGAGCTTTTGGACTCTCTTCTCAGTAAAAGTGTGTTTGGACACTCCTGATTAAGATTATGTGTGTTTGCACTCTTTTTTCTCTATGAGAGTGTGTGTATGTGTCTTTGTACTCTCCTTTCAGTAAGTGTGTGTGTGTGCGTGTGTGTGCGTGTGTGTCTGTGTGTGTGTGTGTGTGAGTGTGTGTGTGTAAGAGAGAGAGTATGAGGGTGTGTGTGAGTGAGTGAGTGTGTGTGTGTGAGTGTGTGTGTGTGAGAGAGAGAGTATGAGTGTGTGTGTGAGTGAGTGAGTGAGTGTGTGTGTGTGTGTGTGTGTGTGTGTGTGCTGCCTGCTCAGAACTGCCTGCTGAGTTTCCTGGACTGCCTCTCCTTGGCATCGAAGGCCGCCTTGGTGTCCATGAGCTCGTCCAGTCGCTGCCGCATGTCCGTCATGTCCTGCTGGGTCTCCTCGCCCATCCTCCGCAAGCCCTGGGCCTCCTCGTGCAGCTGCGCCACCAGGCCCACTGTCTGCTCGCTCTGCGCCCGGCACTGGCTCTGCAGCGCAGTGGCCATGTCCAGCAGCGCCTCCACCCGCGGGACCAGGGTGTCCACTGGAGATGTCGTCCCCTAGGGGTCAGGAGTGGAATGACCAAGGCTTTCTTAAAGCAACAGTACTCAGGAATGACCAAGGCTGTACTCAGGAATGACCAAGGCTGTCTTAAAGCAACAGTACTCAGGAGTGACCAGGCTGCCTTAAAGCAACAGTACTCAGGAATGACCAAGGCTGTCTTAAAGCAACAGTACTCAGGAGTGACTAGGCTGTCTTAAAGCAACAGTACTCAGGAATGACCAAGGCTGTCTTAAAGCAACAGTACTCAGGAGTGACTAGGCTGTCTTAAAGCAACAGTACTCAGGAATGACCAAGGCTGTCTTAAAGCAACAGTACTCAGGAGTGACCAGGCTGTCTTAAAGCAACAGTACTCAGGAGTGACTAGGCTGTCTTAAAGCAACAGTACTCAGGAATGACCAGGCTGTCTTAAAGCAACAGTACTCAGGAGTGACTAGGCTGTCTTAAAGCAACAGTACTCAGGAGTGACTCCACATGTAATGTACATTATAAGGACAAAGGTACTGGGAGACATCTCTCTCTTAATCACTCAATTCATGGGGTGGTTTATTAGACCCCTGAGGGTCATCATCTTAATGCTTCAGCATACCATGAGCATTTTCACAATTCTATGCTTCTGGGGAAGCCCTTTTCTGTTCCAGAGTATGTGTGTGTGTGTGTGTGTGTGTGTGTGTGTGTGTGTGTGTGTGTGTGTGTGTGTGTGTGTGTGTGTGTGTGTGACTTTGTGGGACCAGTCTGGGGAAGCCCTTTTCTGTTCCTGTATGTGTGTGTGTGTGTGTGTATGTGTGTGTGTGTGTGTGTGTGTGTGTGTGTGTGTGTGTGTGTGTGTGTGACTTTGTGGGACCAGTCTGGGGAAGCCCTTTTCTGTTCCATGTGTGTGTCCCAGTGCTCAAAGCTAGGAGCATAATGACCCAGCTGGGTGAGTCTGGTGTGGAAGACCTTGAGTGGCCCACACAGAGCCCTGATCCCACCCCATCAGACACCTACAGTATGGGGTAAACTGGCACGAGACTGACCCCACCCCATCAGACACCTATGGGCTAAACTGGCACCTATGGGGTAAACTGGCACGAGACTGATCCCACCCCATCAGACACCTACAGTATGGGGTAAACTGGCACGAGACTGACCCCACCCCATCAGACACCTACAGTATGGGGTAAACTGGCACGAGACTGACCCCACCCCATCAGACACCTACAGTATGGGGTAAACTGGCACGAGACTGACCCCACCCCATCAGACACCTACAGTATGGGGTAAACTGGCACGAGACTGACCCCACCACATCAGACACCTATGGGGTAAACTGGCACCTATGGGGTAAACTGGCACGAGACTGACCCCACCCCATCAGACACCTATGGGGTAAACTGGCACGAGACTGACCCCACCCCATCAGACACCTATGGGGTAAACTGGCACGAGACTGACCCCACCCCATCAGACACCTCTGGGGTAAACTGGCACGAGACTGCGAGGCAGGCTTTTTCGTCCAACATCAGAGCCTAACTTCACAACTGCTGAATCACATGACACACTACAAAATCAAGTGGAAAGCCTTCCCAGTGTGTGTGTGTGTGTGTGTGTGTGTGAAAGCCTTCCCAGAAGAGTGCAGGCTATTGCTATCTTATGCCCATGGATGTAGAATGGGGTGTCACTAAAGATGCTGTAGCTGTGATGGCCAGGTGTCCTTATACTTTTGTCCACATAGTGTTTATTTCTAGACACAGTTTGCTATACTATATACAGTATAGGTTGTGTGTGTGTGTGTTTGCATGTTTGTGTTTGTGTGTGTGTGTGTTTGTGTTTGTCAGGGTGTATTTCTTTAAAGACATCACATGACAGTAAGTCCTTTCATCAGGAGGTGGCTGCAAGCTGATTAAGATTAAGATTATTTCTCTCACCTCACTTCCCTCTCTCCCTCCCTCTCTTTCCCTCTCTCCCTCCCTCCCTCCCTCCTTCTCTTTCCCTCTCTCTCCCACCCTCCCTCTCTCTTTCCCTCCCCCCCTCTCTCTCTCCCTTTCTCTCTATCCCTCTCTCTCCCTCTCTCTCTCTCCCTCCCTCTCTCTCTCTCTCTCCCTCTCTCAGGTGCGTCATCCTCAGTGCGAGGGGGAAGAGCATCATAGGCTACTAGTTGCATGAGCTTGAGTGATCATGCACACACAGTGAGTTGGTTGTAGGCCGAGCACAAACCAGACAAGACCAGAATAGATCTCCTTTGCTATCAATACACTCAGCCATCATCCAGGCTTAACTTCTCACCTGAGTAAAACTGCTCAACTGCACAACACTTCAATACCAGTCCAGTCCAGCAGGCCTATTCCAGACAGCAGCTGACTCTGGAACCAGATCTCTCTAAGATCTGTAGGCTGTACCATAAGACCCAGATTAGTGCTGGGTCTGTTTACAAATCAACTATCATACTATCTCAGTACAAACACATTGAATTTCCCCTTGGGGATCATTAATAAAGTATCTATCTATCTATCTATCTATCTATCTATCTACATATCTATCTACATATAGGCCTACACAAACAACACAATTTTGGCAGAATTAGGCCTAGGCAAACCATGCCATAAACAGAAACAAATGAATTAAAGGAATCAATATTTCTCCCCCAACCCTTATTTTGTTGCTGTTTTGCTGTAATCACACACATGGCTTTATAACTTCGAACAATGAGTCAGGGAAAACTTCTAGATGGGGTGTGAGGTAGGCTATCCGCTAGCCTACAGTCCGTGAAGTTTGTGCCTCTGCGGTAGCTGAGTTCACTCAGCCGTGGGACAGTTGCCTGGCACCCTTACCTGGCGGCTCATAGCTGCGGAGGTACTGCGGTTCCCCTCTCCTCTCCTCTCCTCTCCTATGCTGTTCCGCTGTCCTTCGCTGCCCTCTACGCGCTCTGCAGTAATTTCCGCGGCAGTGTAGCAGGCTGCTGATGGAGCTCGTTTGTCATCAGATATGTGACTATAACGGAGCTGTCCCTTTCCTGCAGAGGCTGATTAGGCGGTGAGGGAGGGCGGGAGGCCTCGTGGAGGTGACGGGATAGGGATGGGGGGGGGGGGGGTGTTTCCCGGTAGAAGCGACAGACCGACAAATCAGCTCAGCTACGTCTTTGCACTGTGTTGAGCAAGTGACGAAAGTGACAGTTGAGCAACCATAAACATGACTCGTCCTGACAAATAAACACTGTTACGCTTGACAGCTCATAAAATGGCTAGTTATTATAGATAATCAGTCAACAACCTTCATGGTCAGCCGTACGAGGAATACTGCGACCTCAGCAAGCTGTCTCATGACAAATGTCAAATCACGTTCATGAAGGTGCTTATTTTTCTTGTGTGTGCCATCATTACAACACAAGGTGGCGGTGTAGGCTAGAGTAGTGTATGCTAGTTTATGAGTAGTGGCACGCCTCATCCATACCGTGGCTCAATATTGTGTGGGTTGAGTTTCTATGGACACAATCCGTTTATAGAAACATGATAATGCCTTCAGCTGGGAAGCAAAGGCATGCGCAAATTACGCAAGACAACATAACAGGCATAATCCCCTACTAAGAAAGTATCTGTGTGTGTTTGTGTGTGTATGTTTTCATGAAAAGAATAAAGGAGATTAGTCTACAACACAGAGCAGTGGGTAGCCCTAAAGGAGTACTTCATCTGTGCTGTTTGTCAGTAGCCTACTGCCACCACAACTAAACATTAGCAACATGGTTTCCATGGTCACGACACATTTCAGAAGGCCTCCTCTGCTGTGATGGTTTTATATGAACCGCTGAGCCAGCTGATAACTGAACCAGGTCAGATAGATAGATAGATAGACAGATAGATAGATAGATAGATAGATAGATAGATAGATAGATAGATAGATAGATACTTTATTGATCCCCAAGGGGAAATTCAAGTTTGACTGGCAGTGTAGATGCAGACTTTGAAAGAAGACAGGCAGCTCTGCAGACAGACAAATAGCTTTCACATACAGACAAACAGATAGGCGCATATAACTGGTCATTCATTCATGGGTCGTGTATGTTCCACAAGACTGATGTGTCGCGCTGTGGACAGGCGCGTCTTGTTTCACTCTTCCGGAGAAGAGAGCAGGCGGCCCATGGGGCAGCGTCCTAACCATTAAAATGAGGGATGGCAATGTGACAGCTAGCGCCCAGCGCCCTCTGTGACCCGCCATGAATGGATCCTTATTGATTTTGGCTGACCTATGGCTGACCCCAGGGATGCTGCCATAGAAACCGTGTGTGTTGCCACAGGCGACCTGCTAGGCTACTAACAGGTAGCTTGCTCACATATCCATAGGGGATCATATGCTCAGAAATTAGAGACCCGGGGTGAAAGGTTACTTAATTTATACTCTAGGGCCCTGTGACCCTCTAACTTGGATTAAACATCATTCTTAACTGAACTGTACTTCAGTTACATAACTAGGCTGCAGCATTTTATTTGATTTAAGAAGGAAGTGTAATCTATGCAGTCAGTATTTTATGTTATTTTAGAACCAAGTGTAATCTATGCAGATTGGATTTCATTTTTTTTTCCAGACAGAACTCATATTATATGTAGTTTGGAGGTCTTGTTACTTTTGACGGAAAAACATATCCTTTCGGTGATATTTCACAAATAGAACACATATCTGAATCACATGAAAAAAATAAATATCATAGGCTATAGTTGTATAATTAGCAGTGTTGGAAGTAATGAATTAAAAAAGTAATGTAATTACAGTAATGCATTGCTTTTTGCTGTAAAGGCATTACCAATACAATTTCAGTAATATTTTACTCTGTACAGTTCTCAGTAACTGAAGTTACTTTGCTTTTTAATCCAAAATTGAGAAATGCTCAATTGGCACCAGAGAAGATTATCCATGAATTTAAAAATCTATGCTGGTCCTGGAATTTGATTGCCTTGTTTAGATAGTTATCTCTGCCATTCATGCAACAGATCTAACATGGTTAGGCTATACTTCTCATTTCAAGCAGTGAGAATAACTAAAATGTTACAGACAAAGATCATAGCCATTATTCTCAAACTATTTGCATTAAGTCTACACCACTGTAAGTAGAAGGAAAAGCAACCAGCAATGATGAGAACCATTTAAAGTCAACATACAATTTCACTATGGCTATATTTTACCATGGCTATATTTTACTATATTAAATTGTGAGTGACCTTTGGCCTTTGGGGCCTACATTGTCCCATGAGCCATAACTGCAACCATTATATTGTTCTTTTGTTAGCCTTAAGCCTAGCTCAGTCATTATGCCATACCACATCACCTCCTGCCGTGTAATGAGCTGCATTGAACACATGAAGATCGATTGAGAACACCTGTTATTTTGGTGCAAGTAACGTAAACGTAGTGTAATGCCTTACAATTCAAAGACAGTAATATTGTAATGTAACAAATTACTTTGAGATGACAGTAACAAGTAATAAATAATGCATTACGCTTTTGAAGTACCTTGCCCAACATTGATAATTAGACATAAATAAATATCATAGGCTATAGTTGTATAATTAGACATCAAACAAACTGACGGCACACAATCTCCAAGTCAAACAGTTAGGCTTTATTTTAATTTTTTATTTATGTATTTATTTATTTATTTTTTTATCCCCAGTTACTATTCCCATCAGACACCACTTCCATCTTCCTCCGCAACCGCAACCACCTGAAGGCATAAAGAAGCACAAACTCTCGCAGTAGTTGCAGTCAAGTTTACAATATTTCAGGTGACCCTCGCTGCTGCCCCCCAGGCCGGGGTGGGGTGGGGGCTCAGTATCATGACACCAGGACGCGTTCAGACACATTCCGACGCGTTCAGACACATTCCGACGCGTTCAGACACATTCCGACGCGATCGGGCACATTCGGATGCGATCGGACATGTTCCCATCACAGACGCAGAGGTCAGGCAGTTTGACAGCTCCTGTACGCATCACTCCCAGCATCCTTTGCAACAGTGGATGAATGCTTGTGCTTGTTTGTGGTTGATCTGTGCTAGCGCACACCTAGCGCACACCTAGCGCGTGCCGAAGCGCTGAGGGACTACAGCCTCTGAGTTGGGTTAGTTTGGGCCGCTCGCTTTTGCTACTTTGTGCCTTGCATTAGTGTGTGACTGGACACCACACTACATGTGTGTGTGTGTGTGTGCTTTGTGTGTGTGTGTGTGTGTGAAGATCAGGTGTAGAAGTGATCACACTCCTCACACTCCTCCACCCAGGTACATGCATCTGCTACTCTCAGGTCTAGACAAAAAGCTGCCACAGGACCTTCCTTTCATGACTGGGAGTCAGCCATACGGGCCAGTTTGACACTCAATAACCAAACTAATACTACTCCCCCCAAACTCATTTAATATTCACATCTAGCCCCTCCCCTCGTTTAATATTCTCATCTAGCCCCTCCCCTCATTTAACATGCACATCTAGCCCCTCCTCTCTTTTAATATTAAAATCTAGCCCCTCCCCTCGTTTAATATTCACATCTAGCCCCTCCCCATGCATGTCACTTTAATGCTGTATTTGGTTGACATCATCTCGTCTTCCCTGAATGTTGTGTGTAAGACACAACTGTTTTGGTGACTGTGGGTGGGTGAGTGTGTGTGTGTGTGTGTTTGTGGGTGAGTATGTGTGTGTGTGTGTGTGTGTGTGTGGTGTGTGTGTGTGTGTGTGTGTGTGTGTGTGAATATGTGTATGCCTGTTTCTCAACTTATGGTGTTACTAAGCGCAGTGCTAATACACTAACTGAGAACACTGGTTGCTGCTGATGATGTGTGTGTCTGTGTGTGTGTGTGTGTGTGTGTGTTTTGCTGATGTGCTGGTGGGATAACTCACGCGATGTCCTGTGCTTTAATATTTTATTCCTTGAGAATCCTCCCTGTTTCCATCGTCAGACTCAACACACCACAGCGACAGAGAGAGACGCCACGATGAGACATAAGCCCTGGCCTCTCCACAGAAATAAAGCACACACACACACACACACACACCACAGCGACAGAGAGAGACGCCACGATGAGACATAAGCCCTAGAAATAATGCACAGTGGTTCTACTAGATGCAGCAATGGCCAGGGGACAACACTGATGTGAAGCGAAACAGTGTGTGTGTGTATGTGTACATATGTGTGTGAGTGTGTATGCGTATGAAAGCTCTTGTGAAGGTGTTGCATGTGTGTGTGTAAGCTCTTGTGAAGGTGTTGCATGTGTGTGTGTGTGTGTGTGTGTATACACATGTGGGTAGATGGTGTGATATTGAGCAGAAGCTTGGTGACAGATCGTCTTAACCAGACACCCCTGCCTCAGAGAGACTAAAGGCTATAATAGAAGCATACACACACACGCACGCACACACACACACAGTCACACACACTCACACACACTTAGAAATGAGAATAGAACAGGAGAGCAACCACAGGCTGCGCCCAATCACAGGTAATTACTAGCAGTAAGGGAGCGTCTTTTACTCCTCCTCCTCTGCTTCTCTTCATCCCTCGCTTCCTGCTCTTCTTTTATCCTCCACTCAGGAAATCAATCACGTTCCCCAGAGGGCTGCTGAGCACTGTTTCTCTGCTCCTCTCTCTCTCTCTCCCATTTCTCATTCACTCTCTCAGTTGCTTTTCTCTCTCTCCCTCCTCTCTCTCCCCCCCTCTCTGTTGCTTTTATCCCTCCTCTCTCTCCCCCTCCCTCCTTTCCCCCTCTCACTCTTCTCTCTCTCCCTTTCCCTCCCCCCCCCTCTCTCTCAATCACTCCTCTTTCTCCCTCCTTTCTCCCTCTCTCTCTCCCTTTCCCTCCTCTCTCTCCCTCTCTCTCTAACTTCACCACCTCCTGACGGGAAGACACATCCAGCGTCTTTAGTTTCTCTTTCTTTTGCATCCCTTTCCCTCCTCTCTCTCTCTCCTCTCTCTCTCCTCTCTCCTTCTTTCGATCTTGACTAAACACCATAATCCTGTGATGCTTTTCTTCTCTCTCCCTCCTTCTCTTCCTCCTCTCTCTCTCCCTCTCTCTCTGTCTGTAAGTCTGGCTGTATCTGATTACTCATACTGCTTTAGGCTACTATGTAGTAGGCCGAGGTCAGCACATCATCATCTGTAGGGTGTCTGTCTGTGTACACAGTGGCCATTTATTAGAGGTCCAACTGTACCCATATGATGCCCATGTGATGCCTCTTTATTACTGTGCCCATGTGATGCCTCTTTATTAGAGGTCCACCCGTGCCCATATAATGCCCATGTGGTGCCTCTTTATTAGAGGTACAACCGTGCCCATGTGATGCCCATGTGATGCCTCTTTATTACTGTGCCCATGTGATGCCCATGTGATGCCTCTTTATTACTGTGCCCATGTGATGCCTCTTTATTAGAGGTCCAACTGTGCCCATGTGATGCCCATGTGATGCCTCTTTATTAGAGGTCCAACTGTACCCAGAGCATGTGGTGCCGTCTGTAGGATGTAAGTCTACTCCAGTACTCCATCACACTGGTCAGCCTGTCTGAGTCTACTCCATCACACTGGTCAGCAGAGGCTGTCTGAGTCTACTCCATCACACTGGTCAGTCTATCTGAGTCTACTCCATCACACTGGTCAGCCAAAGTCTGTCTGAGTCTACTCCATCACACTGGTCAGTTTGAGCATGTCTGAGTCTACTCCATCACACTGGTCAGCATGTCTGAGTCTACTCCATCACACTGGTCAGCAGAGTCTGTCTGAGTCTACTCCATCACACTGGTCAGCAGAGTCTGTCTGAGTCTACTCCATCACACTGGTCAGCATGTCTGAGTCTACTCCATCACACTGGTCAGTCTGTCTGAGTCTACTCCATCACACTGGTCAGTTTGAGCATGTCTGAGTCTACTCCATCACACTGGTCAGCAGAGTCTGTCTGAGTCTACTCCATCACACTGGTCAGCAGAGTCTGTCTGAGTCTACTCCATCACACTGGTCAGCATGTCTGTCTGAGTCGCTCTCCTTTTCCATCTTCTGGCTCCCCTGCCACTTCCTTTATTCTCACCTACTTCCTGTTTCTGAGTGGACCTCCTGAGGTGCAATAGAGCCTCTCACACACACACACACACACACACACACACACACTTTATTCATAAAGCTAATGTTACATCTCTTAACAGCTGCGATCGCTTACTATTTCAACTGAGAAATTCTACGGCACCTGATTGAGATTAACAGCATGGATTGGAAGAGCTGTGGCAGGAGGGTCTGTTGCAGTGGACGCCACATGCTCCTCCTAGCCTACATGTCACGCTCTTTTTAGTGGACTCCAGTGGACAGGCAATCGTGAGGAGATCCACAACCCCTGTGTCCTGCAGTCTACATTGACATTAAGAGTAGAATGATCCGATGGAGGAGAGTTCAAAGTCAAGGGTGTAGGGTGGGGAGTGTAGGGTATGGGGTGGATAGGGTGCTTGATAATTGAGTCAATAGCCTGACTGAGTCCACTTGATGGGTCATGGAAAACTACGCAGCTGCATTGGAGAAGTGCAGTAGGGTACACCTGCTAGAAGACTCCTGGGCAAAGGCCTGATACATTCACTGAGAATTATGTTCATTGTTTTTTAGTTTTTTTTAAATCATGTGTTTGTATTTGTTTAAATTGTATTTAAGTGTTTCTTATGTTTTTTTTAAAACACTACAGGTTTATCTGAGGCTATTCCCGTGGAGGAAGACGAATGCTGGAGGTTCAGAGTGACTTTCTTTTGCTATGCTAACTGCTAACCTGCTAACTGCTAACCTGCTAACCTGCTAACGCTTTCCGTTTCCATGGTCACACGCCCAGCGTTTCTCCCGGCAGTCCCGGAACTCCCAGGATTTCTCTCTCTGTTTGTCTCTCGCCCGCTCCTCCTGCCGCCCACTTCTCCTCTTCCTTCGCTTCCTGTTCTCTCGCTTATCCACTTGACGTGTTTGTGGATTCCATGCGTGCCCGTCTCCTAGCCGGTATCGATGTCCCTGCCGCCATGGCAACTCTCTTCGCCATGGACGATGAGGACGGGGAAGCGCAGTGCATCCTCGTACGTCGGCGGCCGCTCTCTCTCCCCCACGCCGCCCCCCCTCTCCACGTCAGCCTCCGCTCTCTGCTCCCCTCTCCTCCTCCTCCTCTCCTCCCCCTCCCCCTCCTCCTCCTCCTCCTCCTCCTCCTCCTCCTCGTCCTCCATCCCGTCCCCCTCCAGCACGCCTTGTCTCTCCTCGTCCGGCGCGCGGAACCCCAGGCCCAGGAACCCCCCTCCCCCCCCCCCTCCCTCGCTCGGCCGGCTGCCCACTCCTCCTCCGAGGCTGCGGGAGTGGAACAGGCACGGCCGGCGGTGGCGTACGGCGTGGATGCGGCCCAGGGAGAATCCGCTGCGGCTGAGCCCCAGACGACCTCCGACCCCTCCGCTGACCCCTCCGGCCGCCATCGAGCCCACCGCGCAGGCCAGCGAGCCGGCCCCCATCGCCACGTTGCCACGGACGCGCGAGGGCAGCGAGGAGCTGCTGCTTGACCGGTGGCAGCGCGGGCAGCTCTGGAGCAGGTAGCTGGAGTGGCGCCGCCGCCGACGCTGGCAGCTCGGACCGTTGCCCGGGGTGATGCCCCCGCTGCTGCCCCCGCTGCCCGCCCCCCCGCTGGCCAGGTCCAGGTCCATGAGCAGCGCCTCCGAGTAGCTGGGCACCATCTGCTGGTTGCAGCGGATGTGCCACTCCAGCTCGGTGATGTCCACGGTGTTGACGCGGGAGATGACGCGCAGCGTGGGTCCTCCTCGGCTGCGTCCGCCGTTCTCCAGCCCCGGGTGCAGGTGCTCGCCCCCGCCGCCGCCGCTGTCGTTGTCGTTGGCGTCCTCGTTCTCGCCGAACAGCTTCTCCACGTGGTAGTGCACGTAGGCGGTGCGGTACTCGGCCGCCACGCGCAGCGGCCAGGAGCAGAGCAGCGCCGAGGCCAGCCAGAAGACACCGCGGCGGGAGAACCAGGGCTGCCGCGCGGGCTCCGGGAACGCCAGCACGTGCTCGCGGAAGTCCACGTTCTTCAGGTGCATGCCCTCGCGCGCCTCCATGTAGTCGTCCAGGCCCTCGTTGTCGCTGAAGAAGCGCGCGCGCTGCGTGAGGTAGGCGCTCTCGGCGCGCGCGCTGGCGAAGCTGAAGCACTTGGTGAAGCGCAGACGGACCGCCGGGTGGTCCAGCAGGCCCTGCAGCTGCTTGGACACGTCCTTCACGCCGTGACGCGAGTAGTCGAACTCACAGCTGGACGCGTGCGTGTTCACCCGCTCATGGTACACCTGAGAGAGAGGGAGAGAGAGAGAGAGGGGGACGGGGAGAGAGGGAGAGAGAGAGGGAGAGAGAGGGAGGGAGGGAGAGAGGGAGAGAGGGGGAGGGAGAGGGAGGGAGAGGTAGAGAGAGAGAGAGGGAGGGAGAGAGAGGAAGAGGGAGAGAGAGGGAGGGAGAAAGAGGGAGAGAGGGAGAGAGGGAGGGAGGGAGGGAGAGAGAGGGAATCAGACAAGGATGTTGAATTGTTTCAAGAAATATCTGAGAGTAGCAGATTTGGATGCATTATATAGACAGATATATTACATTAACTAACATTAAAGGTGATAACAGACTATATTTTTTAGTAATAGTTAAAGACTGATAGCAATAATTTTAGGGTTTCAATTACTTAGTTTTAGTTAGCCATGTGGCCCCTCTTGGCATTAAACAAGACACCCTCCCCTCCCCCAATGAAATGCTACTGTGCTGGTTCCAAGGGCTATCAGATCCACAAGACAAAGGATGTTACCTTGCTATACTGAATCCATATGTCATGAAATGTAAATGTATTCATGTTTGGTATCATTGTAATAGTCTTAGTACAAGGATTGTAATGATTTAATTGTAAGAATGTTTGGAACGTTCTATAAGTGATATTTCTGATGTATAGGATATCTCTCCTCATGCTGATTCAGATAAGAATGCATAGGTGTGAGTAGGTGTGAGTAGGTGTGAGTATGTGTGAGTAGGTGTGAGTAGGTGTGTCTGATGCCATCTGGAAAACCAACCACGTGGGCTTGTTTTGGCGCCAATTCTTTCTTTGTTTAACCCATACAAAAGTGACTAACTTGCATTGTTTGTCAGAAGAACTAAATGGAGAACTGAAGAGAGAGAGAGAGGGTGATCCAACAGAGGCCATGGCCTACATAGACCATAGACCATTTTTTACCCTCTCTGCTTGTAACAAAATAAACCTGATTCCTGAGTGTTCCTAAAGTTTGCCAGTCTAAGTTAATATTAAGTAATTATTCACCACAATTACTTTGAAGACAAACAAAGATAGGTACATGGCACTGTTGAATACTGTATGTATTTTGGATTTTTCAAATGTACTTCTGAAGTAGTTTTTGAGACACAACTGTTTCCTGAAAAAAATAACCTTAAATGTTTCTAGCACACAGTGTGGCCCCAGAGTGTCCAAACCCCCTGTCTGTGTAATCAGCTGTTGATCATGTTTTTATGGTAATAGCAGAAACCTGTATCAAGCCGTTCCAAAGCATTCCTGCTGTGTAGCACCACACACACCACAAACTACACAAACAGCAGAGACTACACACACAGAGACACCACACACACACACACACACACACACACACACACACACACCACAAACTACACAAACAGCAGAGACTACACACACAGAGACACCACACACACACACCCACACACACACACACACACACACACAGAAATGACACAAGCACAAGCATAGACTACACACAGTCTCTGCAGCGTTCTGTAGACAGGAAGACTCGACACAAGCTGGAGAACAAACAACAAATAAACAACAACAGCCATCCAGGGCTCAGATTTCAGATTTCGCACCTCAAGATCAAAAAGATCTTTTTCCAGACTGAGGGACAGTGGATTTGTCATACAAATGGGAGGATTCAAACAGTGCAGATCAGGCAGAAGAGACAAAACAGGATCTTAAAACAGGCCTCAATTGCTCATTTGACTCCTCACATAAGACACGCCTCTATTGAGCTCATTTGACTCCCATACGACACGCCTCTATTAGATATCTTAAAAGGCAGCAGTTTTAGCCATTTCGAACAGACCCAGAGCCAACACACACACACAGGGGTAGATTGACTAGCACTAGCGCAGTGTGCGCTGCGTCTGTTTATGTGAGTTCGGTGTTAGCGCACATTCTGCTTCCTCGTTGTGCGCAGTATTTATCAAACCAGCAGCTCATCTGGTAACTAACCTTTCTCCGCCCTCTACCGCAATTTACGAGCGTCCGCAACTGAACGGCATACTTCAATCACAAGCGCAGTTGAGTGAAGTTCACTGATGACAACATTACGAATCAAACGTTTAGCAATTGTTTAGCAAACATTAATACAATATATGATAAGATGTCAACAAGCAGGGAGATAATGAAGAGCAGTTGTTCTACTCAAACTACTTGTGGTAGGCTATGGAAGATTGGTCAAATCTAGCAAGTAGGCAAGTTTAAGTGGATAACTTGAAAGTGAAAGTAAGACTTTCGAAAGCCCAACAAAAGTTAAAGTTGCTTTGGATAAAGTACAACGCAGAACTGGTGCTCTGAATATAGCGATTCTGTTGTCTTTGAAAGTTCCTCTTATTGACGCATTTAACCGTAATTTGAAGTAACACCTGCTTCTACCAGGCGGAAATATTTCACCACAAAACAGACGTGCGCCTTCATGGGCAGTTTTCGTAATTACAGGGGAACACAGGGTAAATACAGGGTAAATACAGGGGAATACATAATACATAATGGGCAGTTTTCGTAAATACAGGTAAATACAGGGTAAATACAGGGTAAATACAGGGGAATTACAGGGTAAATACAGGGTAATTACAGGGTAATACAGGGTAAATACATAATTAGGCGCATTTTAAGCTTCTCCTCCTACATTTTAACATGACACTCCCACTTTCCCCTGACCCTCCTCTGAATGTATATGCATGACCCTCCTCTGAATGTATGCATGACCCTCCTCTGAATGTATGCATGACCCTCCTCTGAAAGCATATACATGACCCTCCTCTGAATGTATATGCATGCCTCTGAATGTATATGCATGCCTCTGAATGTATATGCATGCCTCTGAATGTATATGCATGACCCTCCTCTGAATGTATATGCATGACCCTCCTATGAATATATATGCATGACCCTCCTCTGAATGTATATGCATGACCCTCCTATGAATGTATGCATGACCCTCCTCTGAATGTATGCATGACCCTCCTATGAATGTATGCATGACCCTCCTCTGAATGTATGCATGACCCTCCTCTGAATGTATATGCATGACCCTCCTCTGAATGTATATGCATGACCCTCCTATGAATGTATATGCATGACCCTCCTATGAATGTATGCATGACCCTCCTCTGAATGCATATGCATGACCCTCCTCTGAATGTATGCATGACCCTCCTCTGAATGTATGCATGACCCTCCTCTGAATGTATATGCATGACCCTCCTCTGAATGTGTATGCATGACCCTCCTCTGAATGTATGCATGACCCTCCTCTGAATGTATATGCATGACCCTCCTATGAATGTATGCATGACCCTCCTCTGAATGTATATGCATGACCCTCCTCTGAATGCATATGCATGACCCTCCTCTGAATGCATATGCATGACCCTCCTCTGAATGTATGCATGACCCTCCTCTGAATGTATGCATGACCCTCCTCTGAATGTATATGCATGACCCTCCTCTGAATGCATATGCATGACCCTCCTCTGAATGTATGCATGACCCTTCTCTGAATGTATGCATGACACGGAAAAAACGCAATTTGCCCTTTTCAGCTCCTGCAACAGGCAGTTTGCGGTTTTATCCAACTGCGGCCTGTTTGTAAATAGCTCGCATGGGTTACGTCAGTCTTTTGCGAACAATGTGTACCTGTATGGTGTATGCACACCTGTGAGGTGGTGTATGCGCACCTGTGAGGTGGTGTATACGCACCTGTGAGGTGGTGTATGCTCACCTGTGAGGTGGTGTATGCACACCTGTGAGGTGGTGTATGCTCAACTGTGAGGTGGCGTATGCTCAACTGTGTGGTGGTGTAGGCGTACCTGTGTGGTGGTGTATGGTGGTGTAGGCGTACCTGTGTGGTGGTGTAGGCGTACCTGTGTGGTGGTGTACGCGTACCTGTGTGGTGGTGTAGGCGTACCTGTGTGGTGGTGTAGGCGTACCTGTGTGGTGGTGTAGGCGTACCTGTGTGGTGGTGTATGGTGGTGTACGCGTACCTGTGTGGTGGTGTAGGCGTACCTGTGTGGTGGTGTATGCGTACCTGTGTGGTGGTGTAGGCATCTCCGTTGCGGTAGCGCGTGACCTGCCGCGTGCGCCGGACGTAGTGGTAGCTGATGGCCTTCCACCAGATGCAGGGCGTGGCCTGCTGTAGCCGCTGCACGCGCTCGTACACCTGCGCCGTCTCCACCTGCGGCAGGTGGGCGGTCTTGGAGTAGCAGTGCCAGCACTCCACCAGGTAGACGACGTAGAGCATGGCCAGGAAGGCCACGGGGATGTAGACGTAGCCGTTGGAGCACGGGCTGTCCAGGTAGACGCGCGCCGCGTCGCCGTAGAAGTAGGCGTGGCCGTGGTCGTCGGCCGCCATGACGGCCACGCGGTACAGAGAGCACCAGCCCAGCGTGCAGAAGCAGCCAATCATCAGCAGCGTCAGCAGCAGGCATTTCCAGTGCGACTCCCGACACAGCGAGCCACCCAGGGACTGCTGCAAGGGACGCTGCTGCAGGGGAGACACAGGGAGAACGGGAATGTCAGTAGAGAGACACAGGGGAACAGGGAAAATGGGAATGTCGGTAGAGGAACAGGGAGAATGGGAATGTCAGTAGACACACAGACATCAAGACAGGTGAAAAAGAGAGCACCAGAGAGCACCAGAGAGCACCAGAGAGCAGAGAGCACCAGAGAGCAGAGAGCACCAGAGAGCACCAGAGAGCAGAGAGCAGAGAGCACCAGAGAGCACCAGAGAGCAGAGAGCACCAGAGAGCACCAGAGAGCACCAGAGAGCAGAGAGCACCAGAGAGCAGAGAGCACCAGAGAGCACCAGAGAGTACCAGAGAGCACCAGAGAGCAGAGAGCACCAGAGAGTATCAGAAAGTATCAGAGAGTATCAGAGAAGAGAGCACCAGAGAGCAGTGTGAATGAGTTTCCAATGACAGGGATGTGGTTGGGCCGAGGGGGCAGAGTGTGTGTGTGTGTGTGTGTGTGTGTGTGTGTGTGTGTACTCATATGGCACGCAGACAGTCAGGCCTCAGGCGTAGCCAGCCATCCAGCACGGGCCATAACATGATCAGGAAGTGAGGGGATAGAGAGAGAGAGAGAGAGAGAGAGAGAGAGAGCAGTTTGAGGACGTTTAATGTGTGTTAATGGAGCGCATGATGGTGTGTGTGTGTGTCAGAGAGACAAAGTGTGTGTGTGTGTGTGTGTGTGTGTGTGTGTGTGTGTGTGTGCGTGCGAAAGGGTGGGGTCATAATGGACAGTGAGTATGGTATACATCATTATGGCTATGACAGGGGGAATAACAGGAGAGAGAGAGAGAGAAAGAGGGAAGGAGAGAGAGAGAGAGAGTGAGAGAGATCGAGATGAATGATTGGTACTATGAATATCTATGACGTTCTGGGATTTCTCAAAGACCCGAAAGAGCAAATATCTGCCAAACACGTGCAAATCAGCCTCATTTTGATAATGCAAAGTCTCCAAATTTCCACTGTGAGG
>NW_027468870.1:3868183-3873183 GCF_046254945.1 Alosa pseudoharengus
CTCTTAAGATGCCATTGTCAACTATCGGATCCAGCCGGAGGATGGAGCTTTTCTTGTCTAAATTCTTCCCATTGCATAGGCTCTCTATTTCCCGTGGAAATCCTTGCTTTTGGCAGAACTTCACAATGGCTTCTTCAGCATCTTCAATGTCCTGAATGGACAACATCGTACGACTAGGTTTTAGTGTTTTAATGGTGCCTTTCCTTTTCAGGACGTGCTGGACCAGTAAGCTCTTCAATTTGAGCATCCATGCAACGGCGTTTCGGAGTTTGCTCCATGTTGAAAAGTAGTTGAGCAGTGTGCTGGTGGCATTGCAGTCACTTGTGAAAGTGGCATGTACCTCAACCACTTCTCTCCTCAACTCAGGGTCATCTGGAGGGATCGCAAACTCAGATGGTGGATTGGGCCAACACTGTGGCAAGTCTCTCAAGAATTTGGGTCCATTGATCCAGATGTTATTCTTCAAGAATTGAGCAATATTCAGCCCACGGGATGCATAATCTGCTGGATTCATTTTGCCAGAAATGTGTTTCCATTGAAAGACATTGGACGCATTCCTGATGAGATTGACACGGTTCGCAACAAAGGTATGAAACCGCCTGCTGTCATTTCTTATGTACTTTAAAACAGTTGTACTGTCTGTCCAAAATACAGGTGGTTCCAGTTGCAGCTGTAATTCAGTGGACAGCATCTGATCAATCCGAACAGCCAAAACCGCAGCAGTCAGCTCAAGACGTGGGATGGTCATTAGTTTTAAAGGAGCCACTCTTGATTTTCCCATAACAAAGGTTATGTGCACTTGATCACGGCTGTTAGTCAACCTCAAATAGGTCACGGTGCCATATCCAATTTCACTTGCATCACAAAAATGATGCATTTGTGCACATTCCACATTTCCAAAGTTATTTGGCTTAAAACAGCGGGTGATGTTGAAGTCTGTGAGAGTTTTAAGGCCATGCCGCCACTGCTTCCAGGTTTGGGCATAAGTGTCAGGAATCGCCTCATCCCAGCCGAGTTTAAGCCTACATAGTTCCTGCAAGATCTGCTTTGCCGGGAAGGTCAAGGGTGCAAGAAAGCCAAGCGGATCATATATCGAGCTAACCATGGATAGAATTCCTCGTCTGGTGCATGGTTGGTCCTTGAGGGAAACATGGAACTTAAAGACATCCTCTTCAGCACACCATTGCACACCAAGAGCTCGCTCCACAGGTAGGTCTTCGAGGTCTAGGTCCAGATCCTTCATCTCCTTTGCTCTTTCAGCCTCAGGAATGTAAGACAAAACTTCACGGCTGTTACTGGACCACTTTGTTAAGTTGAAGCCTCCTGTTGCACACAGAGCTTTCAGTTCCTGGTACAAGCTAACTGCGTGGGCCTGTGTGTTCACTGACTTTAGCAAATCATCCACATAAAAGTGGTTCAAAACAGTGCTCACTGCTTCAGCTGAGAAGTTGTCTTTGTTGTCTTCAGCGGTCCTTCTTAGGGCGTAGCTGGCACGACTAGCTGATGATGTTGCTCCAAATAGATGAACTATCATCCTATACTCCATGAGGGGTTGAGTGACATCTCCATCCTTCCACCACAAGAAGCGAAGGAAGTCAACATTCTCTGGCGGGATCTTGACCTGGTGATACATCTTCTCGACATCAGCCAACAGAACTACATTCTCATGGCGAAAGCGCAACAGGACTCCAATCAAAGAGTTTGTCAGGTTTGGGCCCTGTATAAGCTCATTGTTGAGAGATGTTCCTTGATACGATGCAGAACAGTCAAAGACTACCCGCAAAGTTCCTTTTTTAGGATGACGGACCCCATGATGAGGTATGTACCAACCCTTGCCATTTTTTAATTCAAGCTCATCCTTAGGTACAAGCTCAGCATGTCTACGTTTCAGAATTGTATCCATAAACAGTCTGTACTCATCCTGAAAGGTTTTGTCCTTGCTCAGCTTCCTCTTCAGAGACACTGCTCTTTGCTCCGCCATCTGCCGGTTGTTGGGCATGTCAGGATCTCTTTTGAATGGCAGTGGCAACTGATAGTGTCCATTCTTAAGCTTTGCAGAAGTGTCCATTATCTGCAGAAACCGCAGGTCCTCTTGAGACATCTCTACCTTCTCGTAACTGTTCTCAGGGAAGTCATGGTTGAATTGCCGGATCAGGAGTTCATTCACATCTTCAATAGAAATCCGGTTGGCATAAACATATGGTTTTCCTTGTGTATTGAGACAAGTGTGCTCACCATGGAGGAGACCATTCATTACCCAGCCGAGCAAGGTTCTAATTGCAAAAGGCCCATTGCCTGTGCTATTTATTATCCTCCACGGTTCCATAAGCTTGGGCACATTCATTCCAATCAGTAGGTCAATGTCTGCATTGATAGTCGGTAAGTACACATCTTTCAAATGTGGCCATTTCTCCACATCCTTTTGTCTTGGGATATGATCTCTGCTGACTGGGATTTCTTTTTGGGTGTAAACATCAGGCAACTCATAGAAGTCTTTCCCTTCCAGACTGCTTACTTCTAAACCTTTGATGACCAGGCTGTCAATGGGTTTCTCCTGGCCCATTGTACGCAGAAGGATCCTGTGTTGTTTACCTTTTGCATTCAACTCTCTTCTGAGATTTTCAGTACAAAATGAGGCAGAACTACCTGGATCAAGGAATGCATAAGTTTGGACGATGCAATCTGAATTACTTAGTTTCACTTGAACAGGTACAATTGCCAGTGTGCAATGATCACTGGATCCAAGGCCTTTCTTTTCCAGCGAGACTAGTCCACTGCTCACAGCCTTCTGTGGCTCACTGGCACTCTTTTCCATCTTCATGAATTCACCATCAGACTTCTGAATGTGCAGGATGCTCGGATGTTTCTTGGAACACACTGCACAGGTGATTCGTCTCTTACAGTCTCTACTCATATGGCCCTTAACCAAACAGCCAAAGCAAATACCCTTTGCCTTCAGCAATCCTACACGGTCATTATGAGACTTGGATAGCAACTCTGCACAAGAATCAATGACATGTCTACCATTGCAAATGGGACACACATTTGAAGTGACTGATTTGTCATTACTTTGCACCTTTAATTTCTCCTGTGTGAGAATCTCAGTTCTAACTGGTGCGTCTGCTACAATGGTTGCAAAGCTACTGCCTTTGGTATTCATTTTAAAAGACAATTTAGAATCTGGAACAGACTTGCTTTGATACACCTTCTTGGTTGGGACAGGTTGATGTATATCACCAAAAAGAGGATCTTGCATGATTCTGGCCTGCTTCTCAATGAAGTTAACCAGATCAAAGAAAGTGGCTCTTCTTTTCCTATGTTCTAGGATATCAAAGGCTATAGACCTCCATTTTTCCTTTAACTTGTGGGGGAGCTTTGAAACAAGAAGCCGTAGGTTAGAGGGTAAGTTGAGCTCTTCCATGCCAGTCAGGTTCTGTGACAGATTGCAACATCCTCGCAGAAACAGTGCAAAGCTTGATAATGCCTTTCCATCCTCAGGTTTAATGGTGCTCCAGTTTAAGGCCTTTTCCATGTATGCACTAGTGAGTTTTATTTCATCACCAAAGTGATACTCCAACAGTCTTTTTGCCTCTTCATATCCCTCATGAGCATCCATGTGTAGACAACTCCTGACCAGATCCCTTGGTTGGCCAGAGGTGTATTGCTCCAAGTAATACAAGCGGTCCTGGTTACTGATGGTCTTATTTTCAATTCCATGCATGAATGCTTGCATGAAAGGCCTAAAATTCAAAGGCTCTCCATCAAAAACAGGGATGTCCCTGCTGGGAAGTAAAGACAACCTTTGCTGTTGAACAATAAGTTTTGCAATATCATTCAAGCCACCATTTGCATTTGTGAATATTGTTTGTGGTGATGGGGTAGACGATGTAGCTGTTGCTGTTGGAACAGAGGTAGCGGCAGTTGTGGCTGGTTGATGTGAGGCTTCTTCTGCCATTGACGGATAAAAGTCAAACTGTTTTTGTTTAGCCGTAAGAAGCTGAAGTGGAGTTTTTGGAATCCCGTGTATGTTTGCATATTCAATTGATGGCTCTGTATCCAAGAAAGTTTCCTTTAGTTGTTTGCCTTGTGCCTTCAGATAAGAATTCATGCCATCTTCGGGTTGCTTTGCCGGATATACAGACCGAAGGAAAGCACTCTCAAGTTGCTTCTCAAAACTCTCTAGAACCTGGACCTTGGCATTTGCAGCAGCTAAGTCAGTTTGTAGAGCATTTTGTTCTATTGCATTTTGCAGTTGCACCTTTTTCACTTCCAGAGCGTGTTTCTTTTCAAGTCCAGCAGCACGTTCCATAATAGCTGCTTTTTCAGCTTCAGCTTTCATGCGTGCTGATGATATTGAAGAAGCACCAGATTTTGAAGAGTGTCCAGATCTCTTTGATTTCCTTGACACATTTGAAATGCTGTCCAAGGGTGTAACAATTGGCTGGGGTTCAGCCGAGTTGCTTTTCCATGTTTCAACATCCTTTAAAAATGACATGAAGGTACTCTTTTTGGGCTCATACCAGTTAGCATTGTCATTTTCCTTTTCCTCATCAATTATCAGCTGCTGCACAGACACATGAGCTTTCTCAAATTCATCCAAAGCATGTAGCAAATCTTGAACACCTTTTTCCACATCAGCATCATTGCCTTTGGCCATAAGTTCTTTTAATTCGTTTTGTTTGCGGGTACAAACACCCAATTTTCCCCTTCGGGTTGCAATGAACTGGCTTAATTTCTTTTCCATGGTGATGGCTATGTCAGTAGCCTCAGTCTGAGAATCAGGCACCATCACAACCGACATTGATTGAGACATATAAGGCACAAGCACACAGCAAAACACAATACACGGCCACAGGGAGTTCAAATACGGCTTCAAAATTCAACAATCCAGAGCAGCAAGTTGCAACACAGGTAAAGCACACAGTTCCAACAATAGCAATTCCAACACATCCAAATGCAGAGAGATAAAGGGAGTTGCAGCAGAGGTGAAGCACAGTCCA
>NW_027468870.1:3878183-3930933 GCF_046254945.1 Alosa pseudoharengus
TTATGAGCGGTGTATGATGGAGAGTCTGTTCTTATGATGTAGAGGCTGTTCTTATGAGCGGTGTATGATGTAGAGGCTGTTCTTATGAGCGGTGTATGATGGAGAGGCTGTTCTTATGATGTAGAGGCTGTTCTTATGAGCGGTGTATGATGTAGAGGCTGTTCTTATGAGCGGTGTATGATGGAGAGTCTGTTCTTATGATGTAGAGGCTGTTCTTATGAGCGGTGTATGATGTAGAGGCTGTTCTTATGAGCGGTGTATGATGTAGAGGCTGTTCTTATGAGCGGTGTATGATGGAGAGTCTGTTCTTATGATGGAGAGGCTGTTCTTATGAGCGGTGTATGATGTAGAGGCTGTTCTTATGAGCGGTGTATGATGTAGAGGCTGTTCAAATGAGCGGTGTATGATGGAGAGTCTGTTCTTATGATGTAGAGGCTGTTCTTATGAGCGGTGTATGATGTAGAGGCTGTTCTTATGAGCGGTGTATGATGGTCTGTTCTGTATATAAATATATATTAGGGCTGTCAATCGATTAAAAAAATTAAATCGAATTAATTACATACTCTGTTAATCTAAATTAATTGCATATATAATTTTTGCTGTGAAAGTATTTTAAATATTTAAATTCAAATGAATCATTGAATAATCAGCATTAGTGACATTAAAGTTCAAAAACTCTTTTATTATTATTTTCACTGTTCAAATAATGGCCATAATAATCTAATATGCTGAGGAAATAAATTAAAAAGTGCTTCGGGAAGAAGTTTTTTTTTCCACATACAAGGCATTTCAGGCCACAGATATAACCTAGGGGACACAATAAAAATAAATCAACACTCCCCTCAATGTCAACACTATTTCTTTGCATTGATGTGCGACTTTAGAGTTGACGAACTCCGGTGATATGCAAATTCCTTGCTGCAGACATTGCAGAGGACTTTATTTTAATCAACACCATCAGGCCATTTTTTAAAAGTAAATGTTTCAATCAATGATCTAGGCAGCAGATTTTCTCCTTCATTTTACAGACTAATGGTTACTGACTAGAACGGCTCGGGGTCAAAGGTCACACGGAATCGATTAATCTGCGCTATGTTTTTAATCAGTTATTTTTTTCTCAAATTAATTAATAGAAATAAATCAGTTATTTTGACAGCCCTAATATATATATATATATATCATCATCATCATCATATATATATATCATCATCATCATCATCATCATATATATATATATATATATCATCATCATCATCATATATATATATATATATCATCATCATCATCATATATATATATATATATATATATATATATATATATCATCATCATCATCATATATATATATATATATATATATATATATATATATATATATATATATATCATCATCATCATCATATATATATATATATATATATATATATATATATATATATATATCATCATCATCATCATATATATATATCATCATCATCATCATCATCATCATCATCACTCTCTTCCTTTCTCTTTCCTGTTTTCTCTCTTTGTTCTCCATCAGTTCCTCCGTCAGCATCCCCCCCCTCCTCCTCCACCCACCACACCACCCAGAGATGACCTGAGATGGAAACAGCAGCTCTTATCCTTCTCTCCTCCTCTCTTCATTTCTCTCCTTCACTCTCTCCATCCTCCTCTCTCTCCTCTTCTCTCTTCATCCTCCTCTCTCTCCTTTTCTCTCTCCTCCTCTCTCTTCATCCTCCTCTCTCTCCTCTTCTCTCTCCTCCTCTCTCTTCCATCCTTTCTCCCCTTCCCCATCTCATAATCTCTCTCCATTTCTCTCATCCACTCTCTTCTTCTTTCTCCCCTTCTCTCTGTCTCTCTCCATTTCTCTCATCCACTCTCTCCTTCTTTCCCCCCTTCTCTCTCTCTCCATCTCTCTCTCTGTGTCTCTATCTCTCCCTCCCCTGGGTCTCTCACGCCCTTCCTCTCGTCTCCTAATCTCTCCATGTCCCTCTCTCTTCTGCTCTCCCTCTCTCTGGGTCTTTCTTTTTCTCTCCTTCACTGCCATGGTCTCATTCTCCTCCCCCTCTCTTCTCATTCTCAAATTCAAATTCAAATTCAAAATGCTTTATCGGCATGACTATTTCATGACTATTTCATGACTATTTCCAAAGCAGTTATTAGAGAATACAATACACCTGAACACACATAGACTTCTATAGATTTTCTCTCTCTTTCCTTCTCTACTCCCTCCCTGTATTTCTCTCCCTCTACCTTTACCCTTCCCTCTCTCTCCATCCCTCTTTCTCTCCCTCCACCCCTCCTTCTCTCTCCATCCCTCTCTCTTTCTCCCTCTACCTCCACCCCTCTCTCTTTCTCTCTCTACATCTCTCTCTCCATCCCTCTCTCTCTCTCCATCCCTCTCTCTCTCTCTCCCTGTAGTGCTGTGGGAGAGGGTGTGCAGTCAGTGTCGTCCAGTCTGTCTGGCCTGTGATCACCACCAAATGGACCACATTATCAGAGCTCAATTATTCATGATGCAGACATTACATTACAGATACAGACATTACATTACACAGAGCTCAAATGCTATCATTGGAGTTAGTGCTGGACTTTCACACACACACACGCACGCAGACACACACACACACACACACACACACAGAGCTCAAATGCTATCATTGGAGTTAGAGCTGGACTTTCACGCACACACACACACACACACACCCTGTACACATACACACACACACACACAAACACACACACACACACACACATACACACACACACACACACAGAGAGAACTCAAATGCTATCATTAGTTAGTTAGAGCTGGCCTTTAAACAGGAGAGCAGAGAGAGGAGAGAAGGAGTGAGGGAGGGAGAGAGAAGAGAGAGAGGGAGAGAGAGAGAAGAGGATGAGAGAGAGAGAAGAGGATGAGAGAGAGAGAAGAGGATAGAAGAGGATGAGAGAGAGAGAAGAGGATGAGAGAGAGAGAAGAGGATGAGAGAGAGGAAGAGGATGAGAGAGAGAGAAGAGGATGAGAGAGAGAGAAGAGGATGAGAGAGAGGAAGAGGATGAGAGAGAGGAAGAGGATGAGAGAGAGGAAGATGGAGAGGTAGAGAGAGAGAGAAGAGGATGAGAGAGGAAGAGGATGAGAGAGAGAGAGATGATGAGAGAGGAAGATGGAGAGGTAGAGAGAGAGAGAAGAGGATGAGAAAGGAAGAGGATGAGAGAGAGAGATGATGAGAGAGAGGAAGATGGAGAGGTAGAGAGAGAGAAGAGGATGAGAGAGAGGAAGATGGAGAGGTAGAGAGAGAGAGAAGAGGATGAGAAAGGAAGAGGATGAGAGAGAGAGATGATGAGAGAGAGGAAGATGGAGAGGTAGAGAGAGAGAAGAGGATGAGAGAGAGGAAGATGGAGAGGTAGAGAGAGAGAGAAGAGGATGAGAGAGAGAGAGATGAGAGAGAGAAGAAGATGGAGAGGTGGAGAGAGAGGAAGAGGATGGAGAGTGGATTGATGTAGAAAGAAAAAGAAAAGAAATCAAGAGAGAGGGAGAGATAGAGAAAAGAAGGGGATGAATAGTGTGATTTAGAGAAGAGAGAAGGGCAAAAGGGAGAGAAGGGTGAAAGGAGAGATACAGACACAGAGGACAAAATAAAAGAGTTTGAGAGGGTGGAATCTTATTTAACCTATCTGTGTGTGCACTGTGTGTGTGTGTGTGTGTGTGTGTGAATCTTATTTAGCCTGAAAAAGATCAGATAAGATCTTATTTAGATCTGTAAAAGACATCATCAATCAAACATGGAGCTCTTCTGCAAAAACATCAGTGAAATCAACCAGCCGTCCATGCACAGCATCCTAATGCAAACACATTATTTTGAGAAAAAGGAAAAATCTCAAAGAAATACATATTTTTAACTAAAACATGTTGCTAACAATTATTGGCGCCCCTCTTACAACAAATCTTATCTACAAAACCTATCAGAAGCATGTTCATATCTAATTTCAATTTATTTAAGTTAATCAGAGTGTCTGTGAACTTTCAGAAGTAGTTCATGACTTTCTTTTTCACTATGGTATGAAAATAGTCACACAGAGGCAAAATCCTCTAGTCATTTTTCAAAATTGGAAAGACAAGAGAATGTCTATGACAATTAGATACTTTGTTGAAAATGCCTATATTTACAGTTAAAACAATGATTAAAAGGTTCTAATTATCTGGAAATGTGACAAACATGCATGGACAAACACCCATGGTTATCTTTCCCCCACGTGCAGTATGGAGGATGGTAAGATAGGCAAACAATTCCATAAGAACCACTGTTGGAGAGTTACAGACAAAGTTCATCTTGGGGTCACCAAGTCCCCCAAAAAATCTTCAAAAGTGACCACATTGAATGTGAATGTAAATGGCAGGAGTTACTGAATGTTACAGTGACTTAGTGTGGAAGTGTGGTCTATTGTCAGATGAAATGAAAATTTCGCTCTTTGGCTAGAAACACTTTAGGTGTGTTTGGCGTACATAGAATAATGGCTATACTGAAAAGAACCCCATGCCTAATGAGAATTATGGTGAAAAGGCTGTGCTATTGTGGGGCTGTTTTTATTCCCAAAGGCCTTGGGAACCTAATTAAGGTGCATGGTATCATGAACACCAAGAAAAAACTGAACATTTTCAAAGGAAATCTGTCAAGACACTAGAAGTTGGTCATGATTGGATCATTCATCAGGTCAATGAACCAAACCATACGTCCAGATCAAAACAAATATTGTTTGCTGAACAGAAAATCATGCTTCAGACATTGCCATCTCAGTGTGGACCTAGGAATCTGGACGTTCTGGGGAGATTTTGTAAAGACGAACAGTCTTAAATCCCTTGCTTTGTATTCTCCAACTTTAAGGGGTGTCATAGGAGAATATTACAAGCAGTTTTATTGGCAAATGGAGGCTTAAGAAGGTATTACAAGCAGGGGTGGCAATAATTGTGAGTGACATGTTTTTGTTAAAAATATTTATTTCTTTACGAGATTTTCCTTTTTCTCAAAATCAATTTGCTTCCCTTCAAAGTTGGATTTTTCGTATTTTTTTTCATTGTGAGATTACAATAAATCACCAACAGATTATTTTTTATGTGTGTGTGTGTGTGTGTGTGTAGTGCATATGTGTGTGTGTGTGTGTGTAGTGTATGTGTTTGTATATGTGTGTGTGTGTGTGTGTGTAGTGTATGTGTGTGTGTGTGTGTGTGTGTAGTGTGTGTGTGTGTCTGTGAGTGTGTGTGTGTCTGTGTGAGTGTGTGTAGTGTATGTGTGTGTGTGTATGTGTGTGTGTGTGTGTGTGTGTGTGTAGTGTATGTGTGTGAGTGTGTGTGTGTGTAGTGTGTGTGTGTGTGTGTCTGTGTAGTGTGTGTGTGTCTGTGTGTGTGTGTGTGTGTGTTCTCACATCGATGCGTACATAAATACTGTATTACAGGCAGCCAGGCTTTCGGCTCCTCTTCATGAAGGTGAATTATTTACGCATCTCCAGAACATTCCAGAGGGCCTCCATGTGAGCCCTGACCCAGATCAGCGGCTGAGCCTCACACGGACGCGGCCCACGCCCGGCCCAGCTGCAGCCGCTCTCTGTGGAGGCCGCCATGAAGGGGATGGCAGAAAACAAGTCGCTGTAAGAGCTTTTGTGTGTGAGTGCGTATGTGTGTGACTGACTCTGTATGTGTGTGTCTGTGTGACTTTGTGTGTGTGTGTTTGCATGTGCATTTCTGTGATTGTGTGTGTGTGTGTCTGTGTATGTGAGTGACTCTGTATGTGTGTTTCTGTGTGACTCTGTGTGTGTGTGTGTGTGTGTGAGTGACTCTGTATGTGTGTGTGTGTGTGTGTGTGTGTGTGTGCAAATGGCAGGCAGCGTGCAGGTTTAGTGTGTCCTGAGGCTCTATCTCTCCTCCTCAGAAAAGGACGAAAGAGACTGAACACTGAGCATCCTTCTCATTTTTACCCAATAATGTGTGTGTGTGTGTGAGTGACTCTGTATGTGTGTGTGTGTGTGTGTGTGTGTGTGTGTACACTAAGGTATTAACAAAGAGGAAAAGGTCAGGAACTCTACTGCACCATATTAGAGGGTATAATTTATAAAAAGCCACAAAACTGGCAATGAATGAACAACATATGACTAGGATGCTGAACCACACACAGTGTGTGTGTGTGTGTGTGCAACTAATCAGATTCACAGCTATCCAGATTCCATAGTTCATCATATAGTTCCTCCGCTGTGGTCTTTGCAGAATGATGAGTGGAAATTCAAATGAAGTATTAAAACCTTCATTTTGGATGCTGGTTTATCACTAGGGTCATTTTCTACTAATAGACTGTTAATTCGTGGAGAAGCGTAGTCTTTGATTGAGTCACATTATTGGGATTAAGTATAATGGATTTGAGATATTACATTTACAGTAAATTAAGTCTTCAGCCATGTCAGTAAAGCAGTTAGGCTTCAGCCATGTCAGTAAAGCAGTTATTCATTTGTGCAGAGGAAAACGAGGGAGAGGAACACATTTTCACACACACACACACACACACAGACAAAACCTGTACAAGGACACACAACACACACATCGCTCTGCATGTGCGCACACACACACACACACACACACACTCACACACTGCTGCTGAGAGTTCAGACAGACTCTACCGGAAGGAAGTAATTACGTGGGGCTGATGTTCCACGACGAGAGGTGGAGGTGTCACTAAAAGGGATCAGCTGCAGTTAAAATATCGATACGTCCATGAGTGGCAGTAGAACAGAATCATTATTAGAGCTCAGTGGAATGTCCCATCCACAGCACTCCCCCCCCCACACACACACACACACGCGCACACACACACACACGCACCTGCACACGCACATACACACACACAGGCTCCCTCACTCTCCATCCACCCCAGGATTTCAGATAGAAACATGTCACATGGGAGAGACTGGCTCCAGTGATTTAATGACCTTTGACCTTCTGCACTACCCCATGAATCAATCTGAATCAGGCCAATAGAGGGAGAGCTCTGAAGAATGCAAAGGGTGAACGTGCACACCATGCCTGCACATAAATACACAGAATCCAGAGAATGTGTCATACATGCAACATTGCTATTAGTCATAGAATCCAGAATGTGTCATACATGCAACATTGTTATTAGTCATAAAATCCAGAGAATATGTCATACATGCAACATTGTTATTAGTCATAGAATCCAGAATATGTCATACATGCAACATTGTTATTAGTCATAAAATCCACTCCAGATAATGTGTCATACATGCAACATTGTTATTAGTCATAGAATCCAGAATGTGTCATACATGCAACATTGTTATTAGTCATAGAATCCATAATGTGTCATACATGCAACATTGTTATTAGTCATAAAATCCAGAGAATATGTCATACATGCAACATTGTTATTAGTCATAGAATCCAGAATATGTCATACATGCAACATTGTTATTAGTCATAAAATCCACTCCAGATAATGTGTCATACATGCAACATTGTTATTAGTCATAGAATCCAGAATGTGTCATACATGCAACATTGTTATTAGTCATAAAATCCACTCCAGATAATGTGTCATACATGCAACATTGTTATTAGTCATAAAATCCAGAGAATATGTCATACATGCAACATTGTTATTAGTCATAGAATCCAGAATATGTCATACATGCAACATTGTTATTAGTCATAAAATCCACTCCAGATAATGTGTCATACATGCAACATTGTTATTAGTCATAGAATCCAGAGATTATGTCACACATGCAACATTCTTATCACACTTAGGAGGAAGTCATAGAATTGAAGTAACAAGCTGACTGCCCTATACAATACAAATGCACTGTATATGAAGTTGCACATAAAATGTACATTACGTAATGCATTTTAACCCAAACATTATAAGCAGAGAATATAATTATGCAATATGCAACACCTTCGGCTACAAGTCGCCATACTCAAGAGAGCTTGATATATTTAGATTTCAATTCGATGTGCAAATGATTTGGCAAATGTGCAAAGTAAACGGTGTCTAAGGACACTCCCACTGAATAGTGGCAGCAGGACATATGAGCAGGACATATGTGCAAAGTAAACGGTGTCTAAGGACACTCCCACTGAATAGTGGCAGCAGGACATATGAACAGGACATATGTGCAAAGTAAACGGTGTCTAAGGACACTCCCACTGAATAGTGGCAGCAGGACATATGAGCAGGACATATGTGCAAAGTAAACGGTGTCTAAGGACACTCCCACTGAATAGTGGCAGCAGGACATATGAGCAGGACATATGTGCAAAGTAAACGGTGTCTAAGGACACTCCCACTGAATAGTGGCTGCAGGACATATGAGCGGACGTTCTTCCCAGCACACTGTTTAGTTGACTGTTTATTATTAGCCAATCCCAACAGTGAGGCAGCTCGCTATGGAAATACTCAAACACACACACACACACGCATGCGCACGCACGCACGCACGCACGCACGCACGCACGCACGCACGCACGCACGCACGCACGCACGCACACACACACACACACACACACACACACACACACACACACACACACACACACACACACACACACACACACACACACACACACACACACACACACACACACACACGGGGACAATGAAATAAGGCCTGTAAAACGACCTCTCTTCTCCCCTGCTCCTGTTCTCTTTCTCTTGTCCCTGGCCTACAATCCCAGTTAGCCTGAGAACTGACCAATCCCAGTTAGCCTGAGAACTGACCAATCCTAGTTAGCCTGAGAACTGACCAACCCCAGGTAGCCACTGACTATGTGCTGACCAATCCCAGGTAGCCTGGGAACTAACCAATCCCAGGTTGGGGCAGCCATGGCCTACTGGTTAGGGTTTCGGGCTTGTAACTGGAGGGTTGCCAGTTCGATCCCCGACCAGTAGGAAAAATGTGGGCGGGGGAAGTGGTTGAGCACTGCTCTGCCATGCCCACATCCACGGCTGAAGTGCCCTTGAGCAAGGCACCTAACCCCTCACTGCTCCCCGAGCGCCGCTTTAGCAGGCAGCTCTCTGCTCCGGGTTAGTGTGTGCTTCACCTCACTGTGTGTTCACTGTGTGCTGAGTGTGTTTCACTAATTCACGGATTGGGATAAATGCAGAGACCAAGTTTCCCTCACGGGATCAAAAGAGTATATATAGGTAGCCACTGACTATAGACGCAGGACTATACCAGGCCATTTACTGTAAAGAGGACTGTATGCTTTTAAAGTATGCTTTTAACTCGTGCTGGTCAACACATAATCATTGTCGCGTTTAACTCGTGCTGATCAACACATAATCATTGTCGCTTTTAACTTGTACTGATAAACACATAATCATTGTCTCTGAGGGTACTGATTAAAGAGTCTACATTTTAGGGCTGATGCACTCAATCTCACTCTCAGTCAATCTCACTCCCCTAAAACAGTCAATCTGAATGCTTTGCAGTCAATCTCACTCTTGCAAAAACATTCAGTTTAACCTAAAGCCTTTTTAGAGTGTGCTAAGGGCTTTGGCAGAGGATTAAAAGAATGGGGGTTGTAATCAGTGTGTAACTGCCAATTATTCACTAAGCAAAGGATCCCAGACCCTCTCTGGAGCTTTGGACAGGTCCTTCCAGGGGCACAGTCCAGACTCCACTGATCACTGAGGGGCCATTACTGTGCAGCATATGTTCTGAAATGAATATGGCTCCAAGAACTGATCCCTGGGGAACACACCTTTAGTAACACTGCAAAAGGAGAGACATCGGTACCTGATGCCAACATCAAACCCAAACAGGGCTGTGAAGACTGAACACAGCTGTGCAGATAGAACAGGCTTTGGTGGGGGTTTAGAAAGAGTATCAGTGTGTGTGTGTGTGTGTGTGAGTGTGTGTGTGTGTGTGTGTGTGTGTGTGTGTGTCCTGATATCTGGCACAGATTTGTGATCTTTTCTGATTAGAGGACCTGCTGAGATTGAGCTAAGTTTAGCCACACATATGAGAAGCTGCCACAACGCTGGAACAAAGACAAAAACCACACATACACACACACACACGCACACACACACACAGATAAAAATAACCTGATGAAGAGGGAGCTGATGATCGGCTCACACACTCCAGACGCCGTTTGGCCAGCGGGGCAGAGGTTAGCATGTGATGGAGAAACGTTAATTATTCACATCACCTTCTCCACCTCCATTAGACGGAGGAGAGGAGGAGCAGACGGCGTTGGAGTCGTGACATCTCCGCCAGACACAGATGAGGAAGAGACTGCTGATGAGCTCATGACTAACAGGTTCTGTTGGTTCTGTTAAGAGTGACTCCGTTTTCAAGAACATGAGGTTCTACTGGACTAAACTTTTACAGTTCATTTTTTTACCAATTTCATGTGTGTCAAAGGCCATATTGGAGTCAAAGAGGGATCCTACTGGGCTTATCCATCAGGCCACTCACCTGTCTCAGAGACTTTCTAATGAGGACACACAGCACTCAAAAACTCCTCCATAGAAATGCATTGGGTTAGTTCATAACGCCAATATGGCAGTTGTCTACACTAGTGATGGGACAACCGACTCTTATACGAAAGTCGGTTCAACCGGACGGTCGTTGGTTGGCCTACCGAGTTAATAGATTCGGTCACCGGTTCGCGCGACGGGGGAGGGGGGGGTGTTGTTATATCGTGCGTTAGGCTACTTCCCCAGCCATAGTCGCTCCAAGACATGTAGCCTCAAGCTGCAAATGTCATGCTCGCCATGTCTCTGAAATTAGCTGACATACACACTCATATTGACCTACACTAGACTCAAGCACTGCCCATGATTACATTCGGTCTTGTTAAGTAGTCAGCTGTGCGCGGTCTCCTCGTGAGCCTACCAATAGCCTATTCACTTCTAACATTTAACTAACTACCAAGATAACATAGCCTATGTCATATAATATTTCCCCCCTTTGTAATTTAGCATATTAATTTCAATGAACAATTCCAAGATGCACGAAACATAAAGGCTTTTGGGATCAGTTGTTAACTCAACTTACCAAGAACCTAGAAACCCGTTTGATTACTCATGCATTAGCACGGTTACGGTCTCTAACCTGTTGTAGGCCTACAGTCTCCTCGTGACAGCCTACCTACCAACAAACATCTCATTTAACATAACTACCAAGATAACATGACGTATTTGTATTTTATATCCATCGGTAATGTAGCCTATGAACATCTATGTAGGCTACACAATCACCTAAGATGCACGAGAAATAAATAGGCTTCTGCGAACTCAAAGTTGCGATAACACCCGTTTGATTAGACTCATACCCTCGGTTACGGTCTCCTTCAGTAGCCTGGCGCGCGGTCACTTCGTGAACCTATGAAGCCAGCAACATTCACCTCTCTAACATTTAACTTTCTAACTACAAAGATAACATGACGTGTATTTGTAGGCTATGTGATGAACTTCCCCATCGATATATGAATGGCCATGAACACAAGCATCTACGATGCACCATAAACAAGGCTTGGAATAACTTGCCGCGAACCTAGACAACCGTTTTGATATAGACTCATAGCCTATACCTCGGTTACGGTCTCGTTTAGTAAGTAGGCTATGCGCGGTCTCTTCGTGACGAAGCCAGCAACATTTAACTTTATAACTAGGCTACCTAGATAACGTGTAGCCTATTTGAAGCTTATGTGATGTAGGCTACTTCCCCATCAATAATGTGTAAATTGCCATGAACACAATCATCTAGGATACTAGAATAAGGCTTGGTTAATAACTAACTTGTCGAGAACCTAGACCGTTTGATAACATTACTCACCCTCGGTTACGGTCTCGTTCAGCCTGGCACGGTCTTCGTGAGGCTACTATGAAGCCAGCAACATTCACTTCTCTAACATTTCACTTTATAACTTTAAGATAATATGACGTGTATGCTAATATGAGATGTAGGCCTACTTCCCCATCGATAATGTGTGAATTTCCATGAATAAATCCATCTAGGCTACGATGCACTAACAATGGTATGAATCAAACATGCCGAGAACCAAGACAAGATAAAGGGTATACAGCGGTTGCACGGTTACATTCGGTCTCATTCTGTCTCCTCGTGACAGCCTGCAGCCTACAGTCATTCACTTCTAAGCATTTATTTAACATGACTACTAAGATAACATTAGGCCTATGTGTATTTGTAGGTATGTGATATAATACTTTCCCATCGATAAGATTTCCATGAACATAAGCATCTAGTTTGCACTAGAAAGGCTTATGTGATCGGTTGATTACAACTTGCCGAGAACCTAGCGAACTGT
This sequence comes from Alosa pseudoharengus, assembly GCF_046254945.1. Taxonomy (NCBI): domain Eukaryota; kingdom Metazoa; phylum Chordata; class Actinopteri; order Clupeiformes; family Clupeidae; genus Alosa; species Alosa pseudoharengus. Next base: position 3,890,527 of record NW_027468870.1, read on the forward strand.
TTGACTCGTGTGGCAGTCACGGTTACGAGGCCCGGAGAACCTAGCGAACTGTTTGACTCGTTTGGCAGCCACGGTTATGAGGCCCAGAGCCATGCAGGCTCATTAGTTTGTTTGACTGATTATACTACCACTCCAGTAGAGGCGCTAATACGCGATACGATGAAAGAGTAGCGACGAGAACACTCGAGCACAGCCAATCAAGCCAGTGTTGCTCTGTATGTGAAAACGAATGATGTTAGGAACACTGAGTCGGTTTTTGACGTTTGGCACTCGATTCTCCCGGCTCAGTGACACGAACCGGGTTATTTAACCGACACTTCGGTCAGTTCGTCAACACTAGTCTACACATATCCCGCCCCTTCCGCGGCAAAAAAGCAAGGAGCAAGGTTGGTTTCGTGAGGCCTTGGGCATGCGCATTTCTGCTGAAATAGATGGCCGATAAGTGGCCAAAAAGTGTTGCAACATGGCCGCTGAGTGGAGGGACTTGCCTAAAAGGACTTGTCTGTATTCAGTAACTGCAATGTCTGTCTGAGACCATATCGGAGGCAAAGACGGACTAAAGAATTGGGTGCAGTGGCACATTAGCGTAGCCACAACTCAGGCTCTATTGGGTGCAGTGGGACATTAGCTTAGCCAGAACTCAGGCTCTATTGGGTGCAGTGGCACATTAGCCTAGCTCAAACTCAGGCTCTATTGGGTGCAGTGGGACATTAGCCTAGCCAGAACTCAGTAGTGGCACATTAGCCTAGCGAGAACTCAGGCTCTATTGGGTGCAGTGGCACATTAGCCTAGCCAGAACCCAGGCTCTATTGGGTGCAGTGGCACATTAGCTTAGCCACAACTCAGGCTCTATTGGGTGCAGTGACACATTAGCTTAGCCACAACTCAGGCTCTATTGGGTGCAGTGACACATTAGCCTAGCCAGAACTCAGGCTCTATTGGGTGCGGTTAGATGCTGCTATTCCGACATGCCGCTACTTAGACATTGGCGTCTAATTGTCGAAGTGGCGGCATTAACATTAATTTTCAGGCGTCCCACTACTGCAACATTTTTTTTTTCATTGTCGGAGTAGCGGCACTTGACCTTTTTTCAAACGTCCTGTCATTCCGACACGAGGTCATTAACAGTGCCATAGCCAGGATTTTTCAACGGAGTGGACTTTTGCGAAGTAGGCCTAGGGTGGGCCTTTATTTTTTTTTATTCCAATATGGGCAGTATAGTCTAGGCCTACAGTAATCGTCCCAACGTTAAACAACACACGATTTCATCACAGCTCAGACGATTCATGGCAAAAAAACAATAAAAGGCTACATTGATAAATAGCAGGGGCATCGACAGGATTGGATTCTATAATAGCCTACGCACAAACTTTAACCGAATGAAACCGAAAGGTTAGTCGCGTCTTTAAAAGTGTGCCTCACACACCAGCTCCGTAGAACATCAATGTTCAATACATATTTTTCGTGTTTAAGAGCTAAAACAAGTTGATTAGAGTCACATTTAAAATGTCAGGTAGTCTAAATTATAGCCTATAGCGCGTGCATCTCAGAGGAAGAGATTTTGGAGAGAGAGAGAAGATTTAACCTAGGTGATGATTATTTGTGTCTGGTGGTAATTAGACTTAAGACTTAGACTTAATAGATACCTACGAATTGATTTGAATAAAAAAAGATAAGACAACAAATGAAATGTGACCCTGCGAAACCAGTCGTTTTGGTAAAATTTACAAAATTAAGTTATTGTAGCCTACTCACACGAACGGCCATAAACTAAACTTTAATATGCATATCGAGGGTATTGCAAATAGTATTGGATATTGGATAGTCGCCAACCCTCATTAGATGTGGATATTAGGAGATAGGATAGCCTTAAAGAAACAAGGTTATCGCAGTTGCTGTGAGACAAACGGCCCTTCTCCAGTCTCTCTCAAAATCAAAACACACCCAATTCACGCTTGGACTTTTCGATTATGTTTCTAAATGTTGGGACTGATGGACACTGAACTCTGGGGGTTATTTGAACGTTCGTTGTGAAGTGGTTTACTGTAAAAGGAGCGTCGGATATCCCGCCTGTCTTTGCACAATTATAGGGCCATGATAATGCATGCGCTAGCCTAGAGTCGAGAGAAAGAAGACTAAATAAATATGCAGACATGTTATGTGCAATTCAACAACTGCACGCATGACATATAAAAGATATATTCCTAGCCTACATTATTGTGTAGTAAATTGAGTTTATCCAACCTGCTGGCAAGCCAAAATGCGTTGCACATGGCTTTATCATTGTCCTCTAAAATGCAATATAAGCAACTTGAATATATCGCACACCCAGTTTGAACACCCTGATGGACACTGAACTCTGGGGGTTATTTGAACGTTCACTGAAGTGGTTTAGGCTACTGGAGCAAGAATTCCGCCCGTCTTTGCGCAATTGGCCATTGATTGACGGCCATTAATGAATTACCTAATATAGGTGGCCTGCACGCAGAGTTTGTTTGATGCATGGAGTTTCCGACCGTTTTCCCCTGAGAGCTTAGAGAATAAAATGAGGAGAGCTACCTGTGTTTTACATATAATGTGTAACATTTATTCACATGGTGTGGACAAGCGAAGCGTTTATGGCCTATATCCCCACATTCAAAACACTTCAAACTCTCCGTAGTAGCAAAAAGCATGTAGGTGCTCCCCATATACGGTACACGAAACGACACATCTAAACATTTACCAGGCTCATTCAAAAACATAAACACTTGTCTCCTAAAAGACATAACATGTTTAAGGGCCAGTCATGATTTCAAAATCACCTAAGGTTTTGACTGAAATGTGTGCCGAAAAACATTGTTTGGAGTGGATGGCGGGTGGATTGTTGATAGCTGCAAGTGCAGATGACATGACTCATCCATGCATCTAGGATGTTGGAATTTGATAGGATACAGGAACTGAGATAAATTGAAAATGAGGATTGGTAATGTCGGAATAGCGGTACTAAAAAAAGTCGGAGTAGGGGCATGTCTAAATAGAGGCATGTCGTAATAACGGTATGTCGTAATAGAGGGTTGTCGTAATAACGGGATGTCGTAATAAAGAGTGAACCCCATTGGGTGCAGTGGCACATTAGCGTAGCCAGAACTCAGGCTCTATTGGGTGCAGTGGGACATTAGCCTAGCTACAACTCAGCAGTGGCACATTAGCCTAGCTACAACTCAGCAGTGGCACATTAGCCTAACCAGAACTCAGGCTCTATTGGGTGCAGTGGCACATTAAACGTTCCACATACTCGACGCACCCGACCTATAGCGCGACAATGTGACGTCACAGAAGCGCCGTAACCATTTATACTCGCGCGTGGTGGTCACGACACTAGTTGCAATATTCTCCTGAACAGAGGTGTCGCTGTTGTGAAAAGATTAACGCTAACTACGTTACACAGCAGAAGAAGCTGCATTAAGAAACACTAGTAGCAGAGAATGTAAACGGGCTCTGCTATTACCTAGCCTCTGTGATGGTACTTCAGACTTTGGTTGCTACTATTCACAACTACCACCATCATTATCATCTAGTTTCCAAGGTGTGCGCACAGGTAGATAGATAGATGGATATATAGATAGATACTTTAGTCATCCCGAGGGAAATTTTAATAATTTAAACAGTTTAGTTAGCTGGCTAGCTAGCTAGCAGCTGGCTGAGTTTGTGTAATTTCCTGAAGTGGAAAGAGATTTTGTTCAGGCCTTAATAGATATCCTTTGTTTGAAAATAAATCGTTATTCTTTCCTCTTAATTCCATGTGTTGCAACTCTCGCTGGTAACTTTGTTAACTTATCCAGCAAACTATTAAAAATTCACGACTGTATCAAAACACTGCAACTCTCGCTTGCCCTCGAACTAGTCCATCTTCCTGTTTCCGCCTTGTCGCGCTCGTCTGAAAAAAAATGAGTGGTGCGCTACCGTGTGCTACCTGGCTAAAATCCTGGCGCGCCAGCAAGATCTACGTCATTTTGACGTCACGGTGTCACGCTACCGGTCGGGTGCGTCGAGTATGTAGAAGCCTTTAGCCTAGCTACAACTCAGGCTCTATTGGGTGCAGTGGGACATTAGCCTAGCCAGAACTCAGCAGTGGCACATTAGCCTAGCGAGAACTCAGGCTCTATTGGGTGCAGTGGCTCATTAGCTAGAACTCAGGCTCTATTTTAAGAATGAAATACAATCGGAAGATTGATCTCCATATCAGGTCAGATCTACTCTTTACTCTGATGACTGATGAGCTGGGACTCCACACTGACAGACTTTATCTAATAGTAGAGTAGTCATGCCAGAGTGGGGAGGCCCCAGGCTGGGAGATAACACACACACACTCACACACACACACAAACACACACACACACACATACACACACACACACATACACACACAAATACACACACACACACACACACACACACACACACACTCACACACACACACACAAACACACACACACACATACACACACACACACATACACACACAAATACACACACACACACACACACACACACACACACAAACACACACACACACACACAAATACACACACACACACACACACACACACACAAACACACACACACACAAACACACACAAATACACACACACACACACACACACAAATATACACACACACACAAATACACACACACACACGCACACACACACAAATACGCACACACACACACACACACACACACACACAAATACACACACTCACACACACAAATACACACGCACACACACACACAAATACACACACACACACAAATACACACACACACACAAATACACACACACACATACACACACAAATACACACACACACACAAATACACACACACACACAAATACACACACACACGCACACAAACACACACACACACACAAACACACACACACACATACACACACAAATACACACACACACACACAAATACACACACACACATACACACACAAATACACACACACACACAAATACACACACACACATACACACACAAATACACACACACACACAAATACACACACACACGCACACACAAATACACACACACACATACACACACAAATACACACACACACAGATACACACACACACACACAGACACACACACACAGACACAAATACACACACACACACACACACACACACACACACATACACACACACACATACACACATTCAGCCGGACGCGTGAGAGGGACCGTGTGTGCCGAGGGCTTGGTCCAGCTGTGGAACCCTGAGTCAAGTCCAAGGTCAAGATGCAGCAACATGTTTCTGTGGCCTATTGCACTGGATAAGGTCACTGGGAAGAGCTTCAGCATGTAAGGCTTCTGGTCTCAGTGTGTGTGTGTGTGTGTAAGGCTTCTGGTCTCAGTATGTGTGTGTGTGTGTGTGTGTGTGTGTGTGTGTGTGTGTGTGTGTGTGTGTGTGTGTGTGTGTCTGTTCTCAGTATAGTGACGCTGGCGGTGGTGCTGTTAACAGTAGAGCCGAGGTCACTGCAGGAGATTTATTACTACGGCGTGAAGCGAGCCCGAGGCGGAGAAGTCAGAATCATATGACATCATCACCTCCATCAGAGTTGCACGCCCCAGGGCTCTCCCTCACCACCACGACCCCGAGGAACAGTCATGCATGCCGCTGTGTGTATGGAGAATGGGTGAAGGTAAGGGTGTGTGTATGTTGGTGGCATAAGTGAGTGCTTGTGAGGGTGTGTGTGTGTGTGGCGAATGGGTGCATGTAAGGGTGTGTGTACGTTGGTGGCATAAGTGAGTGCTTGTGAGGGTGTGAGCATTTCTGGCATGAGACAAAAAAAAGTGTCGTAAGGAGCGTTTGTGTGCTGTAAGGATGTGTGTATATGTGGCATAAGTGTGTGTGTGTGTATATGTGGCATAAATGTGTGTGTGTGTATATGTGGTCTAAATGTGTGTGTGTGTATATGTGGCATAAGTGTGTGTGTGTGTATATGTGGTGTAAATGTGTGTGTGTGTATATGTGGCATAAGTGTGTGTGTGTGTGTATATGTGGTGTAAATGTGTGTGTGTGTATATGTTGCATAAGTGTGTGTGTGTGTATATGTGGCATAAGTGTGTGTGTGTGTATATGTGGCATAAGTGTGTGTGTGTGTATATGTGGTGTAAATGTGTGTGTGTGTATATGTGGCATAAGTGTGTGTGTGTGTATATGTGGCATAAGTGTGTGTGTGTGTATATGTGGTGTAAATGTGTGTGTGTGTATATGTGGCATAAGTGTGTGTGTGTGTATATGTGGCATAAATGTGTGTGTGTGTATATGTGGTCTAAATGTGTGTGTGTGTATATGTGGCATAAGTGTGTGTGTGTGTATATGTGGTGTAAATGTGTGTGTGTGTATATGTGGCATAAGTGTGTGTGTGTGTATATGTGGTGTAAATGTGTGTGTGTGTATATGTTGCATAAGTGTGTGTGTGTGTATATGTGGCATAAGTGTGTGTGTGTGTATATGTGGCATAAGTGTGTGTGTGTGTATATGTGGTGTAAATGTGTGTGTGTGTATATGTGGCATAAGTGTGTGTGTGTGTATATGTGGCATAATTGTGTGTGTGTGTGTATATGTGGCATAAGTGTGTGTGTGTGTGTATATGTGGTGTAAATGTGTGTGTGTGTGTATATGTGGCATAAGTGTGTGTGTGTGTGTGTATGTGGTGTAAATGTGTGTGTGTTTGTGGCGTGTGTGCGTATTTGTGGCATAAGTGTGTGTTTGAGAGGATGTCTGTATTTGTGGTATAAGTGAATATATGTGAGCATGTGTTTGTAGTGTACATGTGTGTGTGTGTGTGTGGGGCGGGGGGGGTTGTGGCATGTGTGTGTGTGTGTGTGTTTGTGGTCTGGTGTGAGTGTGTATTTGTGAGGATGCAAGCGGAACTTAAATTAGCCAGCATGCTGAGAGCATCGGGTGCCCTGGCGACAGGAGCCATGGTGATGGAAAAGAGAGTCACAGCCACGGCAACCAACGTCCACGGCAACCAGCAGCCCTGCGACGTGACTGTCCAGTGAAACCTGTCTGTGCACACACACACACACACACACACACCAGACCTGCGTCTGTCACAGTCATGCCAGTCGATTCTCTCTCTCTCCGAAACACACTGATGCCTTTGAACATGACCGTCTACTTCCACGCTGAACGCTGGACACACACACACACACACACACACACATGCGTCTCCCTCCACGCTGAACGCTGAACGCTGGACACTGCACACACACACATGCGTCTCCCTCCACGCTGGACACTGCACACACAGAACAGCAGAGAGTCGGAGATCCAGGGTGAGCGCTGGACACACACACACACACACACACACGCAGACGGAGAAGGAGACAGAGACTCGGGCACGCAGACTGCGTTATGCCCTCCAACCACAGCCACAGTCAGCCACCCGCACTGCTCAGGAAAACAGGCTCATTCGTATTTTTCCTGATCAAACACATCTAGTCTCCCTCTCTCCCCCTCTCTCTCCCCCTCTCCCTCCCTCTCTCCCTCCCTCCCTCCCTCTCTCGCTCTCCCCATCCCCCTCTGCTCTCCATGGTGACTGCTTGGCCCATGTGTGAGCAGATGGAATGGAAGTGAGTGGAACCCCAGGAGAGTTGGCAACACAACACGCTGCACTTGTAGGTGGGTTGCTGTGGTTGCATTGTTGCATCTGCCACTGGTAACTGGCATTGGCACCCACCCACAACTACGCATACCCACACATGGTGAGGGTGGCATATGTAGATTTTCCCAGCAACTACACAGGATACCACAGTGTGGCATTGCCTATACAGTTATCAGTATAGCAGGTATGTGTGCATAACAGCAGCAGGGAGCCTAGTCGAAAACGCTCTCTCTCTCACCTTTCATTTTTTTACCACAGACTACGTCACAGAGATGGGCTTCGTGATATGGGGGAGTCATTCGTACAATGGAAAATTATAGATATATATTTTTAAAACGTTGTGGTCATTTGAGTAAGGGTATGTTCGATTACGCAGACAAAAGTAGTTATAATGACCTTTGTTGTTATTATTGCACGTGAGTAAGCGTCTCTAGGTGTTGTTTCTGTCATAAAAACACTTAAACCCGGTCACAAGGTTACACGCTTAGGTCAAAACATTTAAGCTCAATGTGTAATGTCATCTTCGAAAATCCCCCGACGGCTTTTAACGAGAAGTCATTGTTCACGCAGCTTAAACTCTCTCGCGCCTTACCTCCTCTCTTCCGCCCCCGTTCAATGTGGGTGTCTCTCCGGTCACAGTCACCCCTGGCATCCTCAGTCCTCCTGACTCTCTGTTGATTTAGGCTCGATGTCTAGCGATGTCAACATTGGAGACAGGTCCAAGACTCACACAGACCCACGGTCCACCTACGGGACCTCCCCGCAAGGCTCTTCAATCCATTTAGCGCCAGCTCTGTGGAGACTCCCCGAAGGTAGCATCGCCGAAGCGGGTGCATTCTCATCAGCGTGCGGTGGTCACCACGTCACATTTAGGATGCTGTTCACGATGCTATGGCAGCTTACGCTGAAAATGAATAATGAAAAACAAAAAAAGAGTATGCTCGTGTGAAGCGTCGTACAAAGATCACGGAGTTACAGGTAGTGTTCACCGAGCTGTCGATGTCGATCCATTACTGTGCGTTTGACGAGACCACCGTGAGAGGGAGGTAGAGGGGTGAGAGAAAGACGTCGCGGGTGTACCACTTTGGCACGCACCCAATGTAACGTAGCCCGCTGAGCCCGCCCTATACAAAATATTCTCTCGGTGCTTGTGTTGTTATAGTAACAAAACAGCACATGTGTTGCTTTTGTTTTGGACTACGCCTCCTGTCTCAGAACACCTGGGATCACTCTGTCGCGGCCGCTCAGTTTTGGCAATCCCGCTCCAGCTTGAACTCGCACCTGCACGGTATGGGCTCAGGGTTCCCGATGATGTCATCACCAGACCGTGGTTGTGTGAGTGCACCTTTTTCCTCAAGTCGGCGCTCATCAAATCCAAGCAAATTGAAATGCTGATTGGCTCTATTTATAAATAGCGATTTCCGTTATTTTCATTAGGCTTTTCATTCCATTATGTCAGACAAATAGACTGAGTGGATGCAAATGCATAGATGCAATAAAATAATGTGTGTGCATGGATTTGCTGAAATCAGATGTTTAGCTGTTAAGCCTAATATTTAAGCAAGTAATTCCCGTTTTTTTTGTACTGTTGCCTTGCTGTTATTCTCTCTGTAAATGTGTGTGTGTGTGCATGTATGTGTGTGGTTAGAATTTTGTTACTTTCAATTCTCAGAACAACATGGAAGTGCTTGAGATTATTTGTGTAAGAATTATCAGGTTGCGGTCACATGGCTCCATACAGCTGAATCTATGGTTGACATACTGTACATTCGAGGGCTGTAATAGACTGACGTAGATTATTGATAGTTGATCTCTCAGTCCAAGTTCCAAATTTGAAGAATGTACCTTTATTGATATTGATAAGATATTGCGTTTATGAGAAACAGGCATACATGTGATCACAATGACCTTGAACTTTGACCTTTGACTACCAAAATCAGTTAATCTTAGAGTTCAAGTTAACATTCATACCAAATTTGAAGCACTTGCCTTGAGATCAGGATGGACAGACAACACGAAAACCCAAAGAAATGTTACAGTGTGAGAAAAGGAGTTTTGAATTCTACTTATGTGGACCTGGAGATTAGGACTAATGCTGAGTTCACTGATATCAAACTTAGCACTTCCCCCCAAAGCACTTTGACCTTCACACTGTCCAGTAGACCCGAGCAGAGTCCTAATGTGTTATAGTTGCATGATTTGTGGATAGCATTCTGGTTATAAATGATCCACTGATAACAAGTATTTACAGACGCACAAGCCTGTGTCCTCCCACCAAACCTTTCATATGAAATATAAAGCTGCCTGTCTCTTCAATTTCCCTGGCTCTAGCCCTCTCTAGCTCTAAATCACCCAGATAACTTCAGCAAACCTCATTTTCAAAAATACAGCTATAAGATTGGCTAGGAGGTAATAATCCATAAGGGTGTGGTTTTCCAAGTTAGATTGGCTAGGAGCTAGTAATCCATAAGGGTGTGGTTTTCCAAGTTAGATTGGAGTTAGTAATCCATTTGGGTGCGGCGCGCTAATGCATCGGGCAGCGTGTAGCAGTGGATGTCTAACAAGCCCCAGAGATGTAAATCCTGAGCACTTACAAGCAGAGCAGACACATGCTGTGTGTGTGTGTGTGTGTGTGTGTGTGTGTTTACTGGAGTCAGCACTGGCCATCAGAGTCCTCCTCTGCTCTGCTGGGTGGACCCAGGCCCTCGGAGTGCTCGTGTTGTGTTTGAGTCCTCCTGTTGTGTTTGAGTCTTCCTCTACTCCTGCTGGGTGGACACAGGCCCTGTGAGTGCTCCTGTTGTGTTTGATTCCTCCTCTGCTTTTGTATTGTCTGTGCAGAAGTGCTTAGGGTGGACATTGGCCTTGCTGTGTGTAACAGTGCAAAGGATTTGTATTCATTCATTTAGCAGCGTGTTGTCTATCATCTACAGGATGCGCCATTCATTACAGCTCTGCTCTTGTACCAACATCCTGGTAAGAAATGCCTCTACTAGCCTTTGATACAAATAAGGCCCAAATAGTTGCAAATGTAAATGGTTGCAAAGGACAAATCAAGGGGACCTTAAATTAATGAGTTAATTTTGTAATTATTTATGTACAGTATGTATGTATGTACGTATGCTTGTATGTATGTATACCCCTGAATGCCTATGTGTTGTTTTCCAACACATTATTATACCAAAGTGTGAAAAACATATTACATCGAAAAGGCTTGTGTTATTGGGATTAATGAAGGTCAAAATATAATCCCAGATTATGATGAGGGAACATTATAATTCCAAGATTTTGAAAACAATTGCAATTTTTTGTCTTATTCCAAATACAGTGGACAAAACCACAGACTCAGTGTCTTTACACACATGGAGAATGTAAAGTCTACAAGGAATGAAGTCTTTAGGTTGTACATACAGTATGTGGGTCAAAAGCCATCAGAATGATGCACATTGTTGGGTGGAAACCAACGATTCTAGAGCGCTCAGCTCCAATCTAAAATCTTTGTTGGAAACATTTCAGAATGCCTCATGGATGTGGAATACATAAATAGAACTTTAGAACTCCCAGCAGTGGAACACACTGGGCCTTCTGAGCACAGAGACCTCATGAGCCCATGCTCCGTCTGGCCCTCTGGGCACGATGCCACCATAAAGGTGCGCTAACAGCTGTGCCACACCCAAGCTGGCATCAGGTTTTTGGCAGCGCCTTGCTTGGTAAGAGCTGCTGGTCCTGGTCAGGCCTCAGAGGCTCTGGACTAAACATCAGCTGCCTGTGCAGGCCACTCAGGCAGAGTCCAGTGCCATCTACTGGTGCATCATGGAAGTGCTCACATTTGTCAGAGGATTTAGAGTTGATTCAGTCTACAATGTGTTCAGATGGGATATCATTCAGGATGTTGGAACAACAACCAAAGCAGAATGAAAAAGAACCAATTTGCAATAAAAGTAACAATTGTGGCTAAAAGTGTGTTCGTCATCCATTTGTTGATAAAATCAGGGGGAATCTTGCCGGCCATATGACCCACTGACCACAAGTGTCCATGGGATAACTTATCACTTATCGCATACCTCAACCTCATTCAGCCTTCTGCCATTTATAGTCCCACCTCCTCTTGTCCTATCTGTGTATTTATTTACCAAAGCAGCGCAGAAAGCAGGCACATACACACAGCATAGCTAGAATTAGAACCATACACACAGCATAGCTAGAATTAGAACCATACACACAGCATAGCTAGAATTAGAACCATACACACAGCATAGCTAGAATTAGAACCATACACACAGCATTAGAACCATACACACAGCATTAGAACCATACACACAGCATAGCTAGAATTAGAACCATACACACAGCATTAGAACCATACACACAGCATAGCTAGAATTAGAACCATACACACAGCATAGCTAGAATTAGAACCATACACACAGCATAGCTAGAATTAGAACCATACACACAGCATTAGAACCATACACACAGCATAGCTAGAATTAGAACCATACACACAGCATAGCTAGAATTAGAACCATACACACAGCATAGCTAGAATTAGAACCATACACACAGCATAGCAAGAATTAGGAGAGCCATACACACAGCTTATAGAATTATGAGAACCATGCACACAGTTAAGCAAGTAGTTACTATGTTACGATTTAATACCATATGACTGAGAAAACAGAAATAGTTCACTTTCTTTTTATTTATATCTTTAGGACCACGCATCATCTTTTGTCTCATGCTTGCATAATTTCCAGGCAGATGAACCCAGCTGGTCAAATACAAAGGCACTATCAAACAAAATGTGACGGGAGGGAGGGATATGAATAATCTGGGCCTTCACTGACGGACAAAACAATCCTCTTTCTTCTTTCTCTTTTGGAGTTTCAGGTGATGAACAGGAAGAGATGAACTGTGTGTGAACAAAAGAAAAACTGGAGGACAACGAGGCACCCGATCGGCACCCGAGGGCCAATGAGGCGTTGAGAAGTATGCGGCGGTCGTGCTGTGGTCTGAAGACGGCCGAGTAAATTGCTGCTGTGGACATGACTATTCACACACCAAACCCACAAGAGTGAATAACATGACATTCCCTCAGGCCACAGTTGGGACAGGAATGTGAGTTGGGATGAAGAGACTTAAAGCACATTGCCAAACGCAGCTGTCTGTAATCAGAGATAAGATGAGGCTAGTTTGCACCCTACAGTCTTTGGCAGAAGATTTTGACTGCTGACCAGGGGCGTCGGACTGGGGGTCAAACCACTACTGATTTTAGGGGCCCAAGTGGAGAGAGGGCCCTAGAAAAGTCTGGAATATATTTCATTTGACCTGGGTGGAGGAACATGGGGGCCCATCAGGACTGCCTATGCAGAGGCCAGGGTCTGGTGCTGCGCCCCCTGCTGCTGACATATGAGAGGTTGTTTGTGGTGGCATCAGAGGCCCTGCACTGGGATCCCAAGGGTGCTACGCTGCCAGGGGCGCCTCATGGAACAGAGTGGTCATTATTATTATTGGGGGCAGGGGGCAGAGTCACAGACTGTACCTTTAAGAGTCCTCGTTTTTCAGACAGGCCAATGTAACGAGGAGGCCTACAGGGGCCCAAGAGATCAAGGAGGCCCAGGAAGGATTTTTGGCTCAGACGAAATTTGAAGATCACTGCACAGAAATATAACAGGAGCCTGATAACACACACACACACACACACACTTCCCACCCTGTCACCGCAGGAGCCTGTTTATATAACGTTTCAACTGCCCATCCGACTTGAAGACAGTTTATATGTTTCCACTGTCCATCTGACTTGAAAGTTTGACTGCTCTCTGAGTCGTTCCACTGCACTTGCACTTGAAGCTTGAACTTTACCACCTTCTTATTAGTAAAAAATGCCCCTTGAATCCTTCAGTTGCTAACAACAGAAAGCTGGCAAGATCACGTGTGCAACACCTCAGGACCACATAGGCTACTCATGAAAATGTGCACTCTACTGCACATACTGCAAGCTACTCATGAAAATGTAAACGTGCACTGTACTGCACATGTATACTGTAGCCTACTCATGAAAATATAGGTTCAGGTTCAGTTTTTATTTGTCATTGTTACAGGATAACAACGAATGGTTGTTAGAGCAAAAACAGACAGGCATATAGTTTGAAGTTGTTCACCCATTTGCCTTATGTTAATTTACATCCCCATGAATCACCCATTACTTTGTACCCAATTTAACTCCCCATAAATACCCCCTAGAAAACCCCATAAAGTGCTATGTCCAGTAAAGTGCTTGGTGCAATAATTAATAAATCTAATAGAGGTAAGGTTGTTGGAGTGTTTTTGCAGCAATTTAAAGTCCAGGTCAGGTATTGGGGGTGTATGGACAGAGACATTATATTGTTGCATAATGACATTATAAACATGCACTCTACTGCACATACTGTAGCCTACTCATGACAATGTAGTCGTGCACTGTACTGCACGTCACCTTTGATAAAGGCACCTGTTTAATTAATAAATGGAAATAAATGTAAATGTGTGTCAGCCATACATACCAAGTGAGGAGGGAGGGAAGGTAGTTTGGTGGAATGCCCTCATAATAAGCAGCACAGCGCAACAACTGTGACATGACATCTTCTGAGCGGATACATTGTTGTTTCTTTACATTTCATGTTGTAGAATAATTTAATTAATTGCTGTAGTTACAGTATATGTACTACAGTATATTTACTAATAATGTAAATGTAAACATACAAAAAATAATCCAGAATATTTGCTGTCGTGATTCCATCCTAGTTTGGCCTGAACCCAGATACATACCAGAGACTGCTATGTTCAAATCCACGCACACCTCACATCATTTATTTAGTCTGTGTGTGTAAGCATCTGCCTCGACTGTAGGTGGTAAACTGACCTCCTCGTGGCAAATCTTATGCTACATGTACAAGCCCAGTCTTGTATTCAAAAGGCTTTAGGGCTTCTCTGTTTTGTCTACATTGGATGCTTGACAAAACACAAACTTCATTTCATTTCAATCTAAAGCATCAGCATCTAGCTGTATCCATATTCCCACACCTCAACAGTTTATAGTGTCTGTGCATCTAGCTGTTTCCATATTCACACACCTCAACAGTTTATAGTGTTTGTGCGTCTAGCTGTGTCCATATTCACACCTCAACAGTTTATAGTGTCTGTGTGTCTTCCATCTCTGGGTTGTAGTGGCCTTAAAAGAGTGTGATGGCATCTCCAAACCCTCCATATGCCACTCTATGGTTTAGTGAGCGAGACATCGGTGGTTTCCGGTTAGTGAGCCAGACATTAGCGGTTTCCGGTTAGTGAGCCAGACATCAGTGGTTTCCGGTTAGTGAGCGAGTCACTCCACTGCTGAGTGCTCATACTGATCAGCACCAGACTGGGCACTTCATTCAAGGCCTACTGTAGGTGAACTATGGTCTAAGGACATGGTTTGTCTTCCGCTGGAATTAACCTACTTATGCCTTGCCTCCTATTGGTCTAAACCAATGCCAGTCTATTGGACAGTAACGATGTATGTCAGAACTATGCTATATCAGTTCTTCCCAGGAGTTCTGAAAGCAGCGTGTTTTGCACATATAGTGACAGACACAAAATGACTAAATCCTTATCTTGTTCTTCAACAGGCATTTGACATCATCATAACTCAAAAATAATTTCATTCTCAAAATTTGGCAATGTTTGTGGGATGGATTAATGTTCAGGGTTCGGCTTGAATAAGGATTAAAGGGTGAGGATTAAAGTTATGCCTCAAGTCTAAAATGAAAAATTGTGAGAGACTCAGATGAGGACAACATGAAGTGCATTTTATTTCCACAATAAGGAGACAACAGAAGACAATCACAGTCCATTTCATTCTCCTAGTCGTCCCTCACTGCCTCACGAACAGAGTCCATTTCATTCTCCTAGTCGTCCCTCACTGAGATCCACCCGCCTCATCTCGCTCAACACACCTAATTCTGTCTCACTAACCCGTTCCTCTTTTCCTGTTCCAGAAGGTTCTAGAGTTTGGTTCTTTAGAAGGGAATGCATCGAGTCCAGACCCGACCGACTACCTGCCAGCACGTGATCTGGAAAAGACTGGTCTCTTGTCAGTTTAAGTTTACAGGAATGGAAGCAGCTATAGAAAAAAAATAATTAAAAAAATCCTTCATTAATTGTAATTTTAAAACCTATTTTTACGCAAAAGAAAAAAATATTAAAGCCTACAAGTTTGGCAAAAAATATATGGAATCACCTGTAAATAATTAAGAGTAGTGTTGTTTAACAGTTTTACCATGGTCCCCAAATCCTCATTCAACTGTCTGATATCCCAATGTTTTCCACACTGTTCCTTGCCACGTCCAATTGTAAACGTTAAAACATTTCTTGATTTCTTTCACATGAATTGGGAATAAAACACGGAGGAATGATTAAAAAATGTGGACTTGGTAAAATCACATTTTCTTTCTTTACACCAGTTTTTTTTTTTTTTATCTTAAACAACTGAGCGTATGAATACCGTGAGTATGGTTTCTGATCCTTCATAATAAAGCACTGATTTAGATCACAGCACGGTGCCCCCTTAGTGTTCTCGTTGTTACATGAAGTGTGGAACTGGAATGCCAGCCAGCAGTCAAAGACACAGTTAAACCCCCCCGACCCCACCCCACCCCACCCCTACCTTTCTGCCCCCTAACCCTACCTCTAACCCCCGACCCACCCTGGAATGAACAACCAGACCCCCGTTGGACTCTAACTTCAGTGTTTGTTTGTTTTGTAGTTGTTTATGTCAATACCCCTGCAACCCTGCTGAGAAGAGATTCATGGATCTATAAGGCGCCACCCTCCACGGTTATTACCGAGGAGCCTCCCAACTTCTCCGCCAGGGTTTTCCGGTCTTTGATATCCTCTAGGCCGTTCACCTGCCACTCGTGTTTGATGCCTGAAACACAAACACAGTCAGATTATACTACAATCGACATTAGAACCTTACCACACAAACACAAACACAGTCAGATTATACCATATTAGAGATCCTAAAGAACACAGACTGGTCTTCCTGGTTTCATCTTCAATAACATCATCACGCAATGGCATTCATTTACTGGGATCAATGGCCTTTTTGGAGCTTCATATCCCTTTAGAGAACACAACTGCCCCCATCACCCCCTGTTGTACTTACCAATACATATGAAAACTTAAAACACAACACAATGTTCTTAAAGGAACACAGCAATTTTTGCCATGTTCCTTTAAAACAAAACATTAGCTGCTTTCAGACATAGGTGTTAAGTCTGCGTGTTCTGCGGATATCAAGCTTATCTGAACAACATAACCGGACATTTGGAACTCCGAACTTAGCCGGCTCTTACACTAGTCCCCTCCTAGTGTTTCGGACGGACATTATGTAAATGAGCTCATTTATGTCTGAACAAAGCGAAGAACATGCAGAGATTCTGTACATGTGCGTCGGTGTCGTTCACACATAATGTCCGCATGTTAGCATCATATCTGAATCACCCGGATGGTCGGACCTCCGTTTGAAAAAGATCCAGATATAGTGCAGAGGACCTGGCTGAAAGCAGCTATAAAGAGGCACAAGGAAAAGTTGCCATTATCCTTTAACACAAAATGTAAAGAGGCACAAGGGGGGTTTAGGGGCAGCCGTGGCCTACTTGTTAGGGCTTCGGGCTTGTAACCGAAGGGTTGCCGGTTCGATCCCCGACCCAGACTGTGTGTTCACTGTGTGCTGTGTGTGTTTCACTAATTCACGAATTGGGAGACCAAAATTCCCTCACGGGATCAAAAGAGTATATATACTTATTAGGGCTGTCAATCGATTAAAAAAAATAATCTAATTAATTACATACTCTGTGATTAATTAACCTAAATTAATTGCATATATAATTTTTGCTGTGAAAGTATTTTAAATATTTAAATTCAAATGAATCATTGAATAATCAGCATTAGTGATATTAAAGTTCAAAAACTCTTTTATTATTATTTTCACTGTTCAAATAATTGCCATAATAATCTATGATATGACCTAATATGCTGAGGAAATAAATTCAAAAGTGCTTCGGGAAGAAGGTTTTTTTTTTCAAATACAAGGCATTTCAGGCCACAGATATAACCTAGGGGACACAATGAAAATAAATTAACACTCCCCTCAATGTCAACACTTATTTCTTTGCATTGATGTGTTCTAAAGGAAGCCAGTCTCCCACCGTTCTAAAGGAAACCAGCCTCCCCCGTGCTAAAGGAAGCCAGTCTCACCTGTGAAATTCCTCTTGATGGCATCCTTGGAGCTGGCGTAGATCATTTTGCTCTTCAGAGGGGCACTCTCAGGAGCCCTGGTGGCAGAGGGAGACATCACAAGCCCATAAGTCCCACACAACACCCCAAACCCTCAAAGCCCCACACAATACCCCCAACCCTCAAAGCCCCACACAATACCCCAAACCCTTAACGCCCCACACAATACCCCAAACCCTCAAAGCCCCACACAATACCCCAAACCCTCAAAGCCCCACACAATACCCCAAACCCTCAAAGCCCCACACAATACCCCAAACCCTCAAAGCCCCAAGTCCACACAATACCCCAAACCCTCAAAGCCCCAAGTCCACACAATACCCCAAACCCTCAAAGCCCCAAGTACACACAATACCCCAAACCCTCAAAGCCCCACACAATACCCCAAACCCTCAAAGCCCCAAGTCCACACAATACCCCAAACCCTCAAAGCCCCAAGTCCACACAACACCCCAAACCCTCAAAGCCCCACACAATACCCCCAAACCCTTAAAGCCCCACACAATACCCCAAACCCTCAAAGCCCCAAGTACACACAATACCCCAAACCCCTTAACGCCCTTAAGTACAACCTTAACATAATATGATTTATTTATGAAGAATGTATCATAAGCACCCCAATTCCAGTTAACCTGTTTTCATTTTTAAAATACTGTGTTGCTTAAGCTCTTACCAGTTTAAGTTTCTACAAAGGCAGCTGCCATTTGAAAGGAATGTATGCAAATGCATTACAATCCAATTACGTAGCTTACCACACTCTCGAACAACTTTCTTGGAGAAGCCCTCACCAGAAAATGAACACGAGGTCTTCCTTCTTCGTCTCCTTGGTCTCGTAGGTGGCGTCGTAGAGAGCGTAGCGACAGTCGTCGGGGGGCAGCATCTTGACGAACTTCAAGTAGGGGTCGCCCTCGTCCCCCTGCAGGATCTCGCGGCCCTCCTCCAGGATGATCTTCTTCTTGTCGTCGCTCAGGCAGAACAGCACCGCCTTCTTCCTCATCCTCTTCTCCTCCTCGGTGGCGGCCGCCTTGCGCACCTTCATCTCGTTGAAGACGGTGATGACATCGTCCGTTACGGTCACACCAGAGGCCTGGGGAGAGAGCCACACAGAGGGGAGGGGGAGAGGGAGGGATGTGTTAAAACACGACTCATACACACATAAAGGCAGTCAGACTTCACGTCACTCTGTGGAATGCCTGCCACTACGGTGCGATACGATCCAAACCATCAGTGCACGGCACACAGTACACAGAGATGAATGACTCATGAGAACCCATGCATTATAGCCATGAGAACCCATGCATTATAGCCATGAGAACCCATGCATTATAGCCATGAGAACCCATGCATTATAGCCATGAGAACACATGCATTTTAGCCATGAGAACCCATGAGAACCCATGCATTATAGCCATTAGAACCCATGCATTATAGCCATGAGAACCCATGCATTTTAGCCATGAGAACCCATGAGAACCCATGCATTATAGCCATGAGAACCCATGCATTATAGCCATGAGAACCCATGCATTTTAGCCATGAGAACCCATGAGAACCCATGCATTATAGCCATGAGAACCCATGCATTTTAGCCATGAGAACCTATGCATTATAGCCATGAGAACCCATGAGAACCCATGCATTATAGCCATGAGAACCCATGCATTATAGCCATGAGAACCCATGCATCATAGCCATGAGAACCCATGAGAACCGATGCATTATAGCCATGAGAACCCATGCATTATACCCATGAGAACCCATGCATTATAGCCAGAACCTCTGCATCATAGCCATGAGAACCCATGCATTATAGCCAGAACCTCTGCATTATAGCCATGAGAACCCATGCATTATAGCCAGAACCTCTGCATTATAGCCATGAGAAACAATGCATCATAGCCATGAGAACCCATGAGAACCCATGCATCATAGCCATGAGAATATATGACATGAGAATATAGCCATATAGCCATCGTATAACCTACAGACCAAGCTCCAGGAAACAGAAACGAAACATACAGTAGTCCTGCTGTCACCTCCATCTGCTATGATGACCTCTGATGACCTCTGGTCACCCTACTAAACTGTTTAGATGCCACACTCAGCATCCAAACCTTCCACTCCAACAGATCGATGGCTGGCCTGCCCAATGCCCGGCGGCCGTCACACCGTCAGCTTACATAATCCCTACATCCAGTAATGATCCCTCATAAGGGCCCTCAAGGTCAGCCATAAACAAAGTTTAACAATAATAGATAGATAAATAAATGAACGATACAGAAAGGGGGACAATAACCCTGGTTACTTTAAAGGCAGGTAAGAGGTTCAGGAGACAAGGAAGTATATTTTTGTTGGATGATCTGTCAATTATAAAAGTGTAGGCTATATTTCTATTGGATGATCTGTCAATTACAAAAGTGTAGGCTATATTTCTATAGGATGATCTGTCAATTACAAAAGTGTAGGCTATATTTCTATTGGATGATCTGGCAATTACAAAAGTGTAGGCTATATTTCTATTGGATGATCTGTCAATTACAAAAGTGTAGGCTATATTTCTATTGGATGATCTGTCAATTACAAAAGTGTAGGCTATATTTCTATTTAATTACAAGTGTAGGCTATATTTCTATTTAATTACAAAAGTGTAGGCTATATTGTGGAAATATGGGAAGAGCAGCGGAGTTCTGATGCTGCTGCAGTACGGCGCCAACAGAACCGTGCAGTAGAGTTCTGATGCTGCTGCAGATCGGCTCCAACAGAACCGTGCAGTAGAGTTCTGATGCTGCTGCAGTACGGCGCCAACAGAACCGTGCAGTAGAGTTCTGATGCTGCTGCAGTACGGCGCCAACAGAACCGTGCTGGAGGAGGCCTCTTGAGACCTGCCCTTGAACAAACGAGGAGGTCAACGATGAGCTGACGCAAATGCAATCTAATATGCACACATCCCCTGGATGTTCCTCTGTCCTTTCAAAACACAGGGCCAGAAATATACCATTTCTTCAGAGCAAGTGCATTTATAGACACTGAGGAATGGTTTTATCTGAAGTGACATCCAGGTGATTGCAGACTACAACATAGCACTCAGCACTCAGTGGCTCATTGTTTGATGGAGCTGGATCAACCCCCAGTCGAGCCCAGGTCTTTTGATGGAGCTGGATCAACCCCCAGTCGAGCCCAGGTCTTTTGATGGAACTGGATCAACCCCCAGTCGAGCCCAGGTCTTTTGATGGAGCTGGATCAACCCCCATTCGAGCCCAGGTCTTTTGATGGAACTGGATCAACCCCCAGTCGAGCCCAGGTCTTTTGATGGAACTGGATCAACCCCCAGTCGAGCCCAGGTCTTTTGATGGAGCTGGATCAACCCCCAGTCGGGCCCAGGTCTTTTGCAGATCCTGCTTTAGTAGAGCAGAGTGATGACGACGGTGCGTTTAGGTCCGTAGATGTGCAAGTTTACTTGTGGCTGTGATTGGAGTGTTTAGTCACAGAGATGGAACTGGAGAGTTCTGGGACTGTCAGGTTAATTAGGAGAATAGCACATGTGACATGGGACTGTCAGGTTATTTAGGAGAATAGGACATGTGGTCACATGAGATTTCTGTACACGGGCTGCATTAAGAACACCTACTTATCTGTGGGAATTAAGCTGGAAATAAGAAATTCTGCAAGCAGATTGTGCCGGGATGTTGGGAATGGTGTGGTAAAGTTGCCGGGATGTTGGGAATGGTGTGTTAATGTTGTGGGAATAAGAGGTGGAGTGAGAGGGAATTCCGTGTGTGTATGCTGGGATGGTGTGTTTAGCTGAGGGAACAGACTTAGCAGAAATAGGGAATTCCGTGTGTGTACGCTGGGAAGGTGTGTTTAGCTGTGGGAATAGACTTAGCAGAAATAGGGAATTCTGTGTGTGTACGACGCCGGAATGGTGTGTTTAGCTGTGGGAGACGGGGAATTCTGCTGGTCCTACTGGGAGTATGGCCTCTCATAGCTGACTGGAGCTCTGCAGGAGAACAGTGGGACCACGTCTCCTCCTCCCACCCTCCTCCTCCCACCCTGCCTCTGACTAAATGTCACTCAATCAGCCGTGTGCACAAAGCGCCGAGTGAGCCTCTCCTCTGAGGATGGCCCACGACACACTGCACCTCTCTGTGAGGACTGAGCGAGGACATCCCGTGATCTCGCCGCTGGGTTTGGTGACGTCCACAGTGCACGGCATGTGAGGGGAGGTGGGTGGGACCACACAAAAGGCCCCGTGAACCACGACACGAGATGCTCAAACCTGCCATGAATCTCTCCTCACTGTGCGTGTGTGTGTGTGTGTGTGTGTGTGTTTAGAGACATGTACAGGGCGGCCATGAATCACAGAGCAAGAGGAGAAAGAGGGAGAGAGGGAGAGAGAGAGAGAGAGAGCGAGAGAGAAAGACAGAGACCAAGAGAGAGAGAGAGACACCGAGAGAGAGAGAGAGCGCAAGAGAGCGAGAGAAAGAAAGGAATGGCATGTCGTAGGCAGGCTAAGCTTCCCCATTGATTGTGTGTCTTTGTAACAGTGGCCTGCTTTGACATGGCCGCCTCATCACTATGCGCCACGGCTTTGACATGGCCGCCTCATCACTATGCGCCACGAGCTCCCCACATCAGGCCAGAGGGCCCCTGCAGCCAGCACTGCTGATCCTCATACGCCCATGGCTGCCGCGACTGCGCCGGGACCGGCCCAAGGGCCCAGTGGTGTAGAGCATGGGAGTTAGGACAAGTCCTAGGGCCCAGTGGTGCTCTAAAGCATCGGAGTTAGGACGAGTCCAAGAGCTCAGTGGTGGTGTAAAGCATTGGAGTTAGGACGAGTCCAAGGGCCCAGTGGTGCTGTAGAGCATGGGACTTAGGACGAGCCCATGGGCCCAGTGGTGTAGAGCATGGGAGTTAGGACAAGTCCTAGGGCCCCACACTTACACCAGACTCAAATCGAACATAAGGACCAACATCATTACTATAAGATAATAACGTTATTATAACAATATATACTATTGTTATTATTTTTACTATTAAAGTTATTGCTATTATTATTATTGTTGCTGTTGTTGTTATTATCGTTGTCATTACTAAATTGTATACTCTCATCAGCCGTGATGTGTGTATGATGTCAGTCCCTTTGCCGTTTCTGAAGCAAGCAAGCTCCTGGACGGAGACGCTCACCGCTGGGGCTGTGGTCAAGTGTGCATGGGCGTGGCTGACAGGGGCGTTTCGCACGCGCGCGCACACACACACACACTGTACACACACACACACACACACACACATTCGTGCTCTGTCACCAAAAAACCCTGTTATCTTTTGTAACGCATACAACACACCTCAAAATGTAGATGATACGGTATCACTCTCAAAAGGAAGTTGAAAGATCGAACACATAAGAGTGGGTAACAAAGCTTTTGCTGTTTAAAATATAAAAAACACAGAATGCACCGACTGCATATGGTCACAACTGTCATTCAAAAAAACTGTCGCTGGTTCATAGGTGTGACCACCATCATTCCTAACGATTACTACACGCCTATTAGAGCCATCATTCCTTATGATTACTACACATGCCTATTAGATTCATCATTCCTTACGATTACTACACATGCCTATTAGAGCCATCATTCCCTTAGCATCAGCTGCCATGAACTCTGGGATCTACCAATGGCCCAGACATGTTCTAGACACTCTATGGGTAAGCATTCTGCTTAAAGCCAGGCTGAGATCCATCCATCAAATGACCAAACGTTCTTGAGGAGGACACGAGTAACAGATACCACCACCAATGAAAATATAGTCACCATTACAAATAATTAATGAAAGTGTTTTAAGGTCAGGGCAGCTCAAGAGAGATAGGAATACTACGTAATTCAATACAATATGTCAATAATAAGACTTTTGTAAGAATAGTTTGGGAAACTCATTCATTTTCATTTAAATTAAATTTGTTTAATTTATAAACTACTATTACACAGCCTCAGAAATATGCCTGTGTCAATACAACTTCAAATTATGTCATTATATATCAACATTACGACTTAAAACAATTTTGATTATGTAAAATGTATCCAAAAATGTGGTATAGGCACAGAATGGGGCCAAGGAAACAGAGAGTTCTTCTTTAATATGCAAGACAGCCATGAAGCTATTTAAATATTTTAACAACTTCTCACCACTGGATTTTCGCCACAGACTTAACTACAGTCTACTACAGAATGCCATTCACACTGTTTATCTTTCTTTCTGCTCAAACACACGAATAAAACAATCCGAGAACAGCACAGCTATTTTCAAGTTCAATCTCGCTGCCTTCTACGCTGAAACTGTTTCTTTAGAGCTCTACGCCCTGAGCAAAGGGCACAGCAAGTGGAGGAGTCCAGGTCTTAGGGCAGATAAAGCGTCCCATCTGTCATTCGGGCCTTATCAATCTGTCAGAATTCCCCATAGCAGGCAGGCGGGCGGGCAGGGCCAACCAAAGGCACGTCATAAAAAGTTTACGCTCCCTCTCGGACGTCGCATGGCAAGCTGCACTTGGTGCAGATTACTTTCTCGCTGGTCTGACAACTTATCGAGCAAACCACGCAGGCCTACATTTATTTGGCACCCGCGCTTTCGATTGCGGTCTGCTGTGGTGGAAGGATGAGAGTGATGAGGTCACGTTATAGGATGTCCGTCTGTGATTTTGATATCCCTTTTGCCCTCCCTTCGGCCCTTAAAAAACACCAACGCTAGCCTACTGTTGTCTGGCACTCTTGCTTTCTTCCGCATTAAGGCTAAATCCAATGGATCAGACACAAATTGATTAAGGTCATGTTTAACTTCGTGTTTTCATTCTGAACCAGGCGCGAGGGAATATAGGCTATTATTCCGAGGGCGTGGAGCGAGACATTGCTCCAATGGAGACAGATGGGTGTCTGGGGTCGAATCAAAAATGGACATCATAACGCTCGGCAGGAGGCCGACCTATCAAATTTGATTAGTGTTAAAATATATAGGCTATATATATGATCCAAAATGAACATTATCATCATAAAGAATGCAGGTTAGCTGCGCATTGTAATGATTAAGGTAGAAATGTCACTAAAATGATAGGCTACATTACAAAGTAGCCTAGGCCTATATTGTGCGAATATGTCCTAGCCGGACACAATATTGTAGCTGAGGGGCGACACAATGGTAACGTTACCGTTACTTTGGATGAGAGAGAGCCAAAGGCCCTGTCTAAACCCCCTTTTGTGATGTTCCTTAATTATATAAGCCACACACGGTGGGCGCCAAGCATTTGATTGCACAGAACACCACTACAACCTATAGCCTACTCACTAAAACCCGTTCGATTAATGCATAACCTCAAACTAAGATATATGCCAAATGTACTTGTAACGTTAACATAACAGTTAGAGGATAGCTAGGTGGTTAGCTACATAACGTTCCATATGCTTTTCTAGTGAGCTGGTAAATATTTAGCGGCAAAAGGCGTTCCATTGTCTTGGAACATTATGTGGATAAGTATGAATTACAAGCAATACGAAATTTACATGACATATTGACATACCATGATTCGATTCTTCGTCGACGTTAGATTTTCAGCAGTGCAGTGTTCTTCTATTTGCACGCACAATGGTCGGACACGCGCTTTGGTAGGCTATGCGGGCATGCGGACAAAGGGAGGAGTACACCCAAAGGATCATGGGAAGTGTATTATAATGGTGACACAAATCGGTCCGACAGCAGTGGTGAGTGGGACACGCTCAAACCAGAGATGTTTCAAGCTCATCAGCGTTGCATCATGTCATGTGAAAATGTCATTATGCAATTGTGACTTAAACTGACATTGCAGAACTTTTGCAGTTGCAGTACAGTTGTAAGAGAACACAGAGACCAGGTCGCCTCAATTGTGTGGCCACGGTGGCATGTGTGACTCTGCGGCGCATGCGAATCTCTTTGGAGAAATGCCACTGTCCGGTGTGACGGTAGACCGGCCCGGCCCCGCCTCTCATTCAATCTCTCAGCGAAATAGGAACTCACTTCCAAATAAGGACACGAATGTTGACTTGATGGCTGTCCACGCGTCTCGCCCCACTCCGTTCACACCATGTCGCTTTTTTGGCTGCCAGACTCCATATATGGACGTGGGCATATACTATAGGCCCACACATTCAATAGCCTATAGGGGCGTCTGGGTACCCAGATTAATAGGGGCATGGGTGGTTGGCTATGGGCTCTGTAGGCTATGCCTATTTTGTCTAGTAGAGATGGATAGGCTCATATTCATTAATTGGTCCAAATCAGTATAGGCCTAATAACACTATAGACTTTGTTGTTGTTTTTAAGAAAGTCTCAATTTAATCAGCATTTTAATCAAGATCAAGTTTAAGCATTTTGAGCAGCTCCATTTTTACACTGGGAAGGTGGACATTGCTGGACCGCTTAACCTACACAAAACCATGGACAAAACCATGGAACACAGCTTAACCTACACAAAACCATGGAACACTAACCTACACAAACCACAGACACACAAACCACAGACTAACCTACAGACCCTACACAAACCACAGACTAACCTACACAAACCACAAACTAACACAAACCACAGACTAACCTACAGACTACCCTACACAAACCAAAGACTATAACCTACACAAAACCATGGAACACTAACCTACACAAACCACAGACTAACATGTGCATGACATCTGTCAACAATATGCTATGTATATGACAGTTGTATTATAATCTTGTACAAACTAGAGATATTCTAAAACACACAGTGAAATGCTAAATGCTTGATGATTTGGTTATCACACCCTAAAGGCCTTTACTGACTTAGAATGGTTTTCCAACTATCAGAGTCTCTAGGCCAGGGGTTCCCAACCTTTTTTGGCAGGTGACCATATTTTGATTTCACAAAGCTTTGGCGAATTTTCCCTTTAATTTTCCCTAAATGTTCTTGCGCGCCTGGTTGTGTTGTTACTTTGTTTCGAACATTGATCAAGCATAATTCTGTCAATTAAACATCTCATGTGGCCTGTCTGTTTATTTTTACGTAGATTATAATAAAGAATCTGTTATACTTAACTTGAATATCAGGGGTTTTTAATATTTTTTTTATTTAAGTATATTTTAATGTAATGTAATGATACATTTTAAGATGCCCATTATCTCAGCCGACCCCATTTGAATTTCAGGCGACCCCACATGGAGTCCCGACCCCAAGGCTGGGAAACGATGCTCTAGGCTGTACAGCCTATGTAGAGCACTTGTATCTCTATAGGCTGTAGAGCGCTCTATGTAGGCTGCAGAGCACTTGTGTTTATAGAACACTTGTGTCTATATATGTAGGCTGCAGAGCACTTGTGTCTATATATGTAGGCTGCAGAGCACTTGTGTCTATAGAGCACTTGTGTCTATATATGTAGGCTGCAGAGCACTTGTGTCTATATATGTAGGCTGCAGAGCACTTGTGTCTATAGAACACTTGTGTCTATATATGTAGGCTGCAGAGCACTTGTGTCTATATATGTAGGCTGCAGAGCACTTGTGTCTATATATGTAGGCTGCAGAACACTTGTGTCTATATATGTAGGCTGCAGAGCACTTGTGTCTATAGAGCACTTGTGTCTATATATGTAGGCTGCAGAGCACTTGTGTCTATATAGGCTGCAGAGCACTTGTGTCTATAGAGCACTTGTGTCTATATATGTAGGCTGCAGAGCACTTGTGTCTATAGAGCACTTGTGTCTATATATGTAGGCTGCAGAGCACTTGTGTCTATAGAGCACTTGTGTCTATATATGTAGGCTGCAGAACACTTGTGTCTATATATGTAGGCTGCAGAGCACTTGTGTCTATAGAGCACTTGTGTCTATGTATGTAGGCTGCAGAGCACTTGTGTCTCTATGTAGGCTGCAGAGCACTTGTGTCTATATATGTAGGCTGCAGAGCACTTGTGTCTATAGAGCACTTGTGTCTATATATGTAGGCTGCAGAGCACTTGTGTCTATATATGTAGGCTGCAGAGCACTTGTGTCTATAGAGCACTTGTGTCTATGTATGTAGGCTGCAGAGCACTTGTGTCTATGTAGGCTGCAGAGCACTTGTGTCTATATATGTAGGCTGCAGAGCACTTGTGTCTATGTATGTAGGCTGCAGAGCACTTGTGTCTATAGAGCACTTGTGTCTATATATGTAGGCTGCAGAGCACTTGTGTCTATAGAGCACTTGTGTCTATGTATGTAGGCTGCAGAGCACTTGTGTCCTTGTGCATGGTGACAGTGTTGCTAATATGTGCACTTCTGTTATGACCTATTTTGTGTAACCAATTTGTTTACATGTCTGGGTTCTATAATGTCAATAAATCCATACAACTTCTTCCTACACAACATTTACAGTATGGAGATGCACAGTACCACAGGAACAAGTATTACGTTTTTTGTAACATAAACATATATAACGTATATTAAAAAACGTATATAAAACGTATGTAATTCTTGCAGAGGTTTCATTTCTTTTCACAGCACAGTATTTCCTATGTAGTGATGTTATTCGGAAAATTGGAAATGGGTGTCAATGGCATCCTTGCCAGACTGACCTGTAAAGCAAATTAAAATTGCTAACAGGTTCATCTCCCAGACTAGGATGGATAAATAACCAATGACAAAAAATCACCACTAGACGTCAGCAGAGTCACAAACAAAGAGAGGGGTGAAAAGAGGATATTAGCGTAGCACCCGCATTAGCAGTCAGTGGGATGCTACTTGCTGCTGACTAAGAGATAAGCAAACTCAGCATCATGTTTGTGGAATGGATTTGGCCCCTGATAGAGACTGGGTTTGTCTGACTAAAGCACATACTAGGTTCCTTGGGACTATATGCTGAGATGGTGCTTGAGGGCGGTTTGTATGTGTGTGTGTGTGTGTGTGTGTGTGTGTGTGTGTGTCTGTGTTGTGTGTGTGTGTATGTGTGTGCGTGTGTGAGAGAGAGAGAGAGAAATAAATAGAGCATATTACCCCAAAGGAGATATAGACCATACCTCTTGTTTTCAGCAAGCTACATGATTAAAAATATGAAGATAATCAAAATCATGCAATTCTAGAGCATGGCTAAAAACACACTTATTGAGCCCAGAAACAATATGTGTGCTTGAAATCAATGAACCAATGTTTGTATTTCACATAAAGTAAGTGAGGATAGGAGCAGGCTTCACTCAATGTGTCTACATTTAAACTTTAAGAGTGCTGGCCTGGATAGTTAGAATACATAAAGTAAAGTAGGAGAGAGGCCGCTATGCATATATACACTTGCACACAAATAAAAGTGTATATATGCATAGTGCGGCCTCTTTTCTACTTTACTTTATGTATTTCACATAAACTCATACCCTCCAAAAGCACACCTTTTATTGTCTATTTGCACTGTACTTTGATTGCTCCCTATTTTTGTAAGTCGCTTAGAATGTGTCAAAATAAATGAATAAATGTAAATTATTTATGCATATCATTGTATGCTGATGATGCAATACTATAGCATATCACTAGCCTGTACACTGACTTTCTGGTGGCTGAAGTGAGGCCTATCTTGGCTTCCATGCCAGAGGCCTTGTAAGCTAACAAAATACTAAATATACTATATAAATTAAAATAAAATCCACAGTGTGCTTGAGGGTGATCATGCATGAGACGCTTGCAGTGACAGGGCCGGGACTGGCCTGTAGTTCTGTGTGCATGGTGAGGTGCTCAAGAGAGTGAGTGTCATGGTGAAGGTGCAAAAAGTAGTCCAACAGTAGTCCAACAGCGCAACAGTGCAAGAATAAGGTCTGGAGACCAGCATAAATAATAGACCGGTTTCAGGTCCCTAACAACCGTCGTTAAGGACGAACTCGGAGGACAAGCAAACCCAGAGCCGTATAGCAATACATTGAGAGAAAGACGCAAGGAGCTTGAAAATGGTTAACTTTGGCAGAGAAAAGCAGACGGAAATTCTCCTGTGTGGTACAGGAGACATTTAATTTTTTTGTGATGTGTCCGTTCAAAGCTAAAAATGTTTAAAACGCCAATAAAGGAGGCAGGCCTAGGTGCTAGACATTTGGATACGAAGCATGCATTATGAAGCTACGAAGTTATGCCACAAATGTTATCTTCATGCTCAAGAGGAAAAACTCAAGTCATGTAGGCTAAATAACATAGGGTAGTGATGTTAACAAAGTGTTTTTTTTTTTTATCATATTCCTCAGCATATCATTTTAATGAGAGACTTATGATCCATGAGAACGGAGGCTAACGTTAGCCTATATTTCACGCAAATGACAATATGCAGGGTAGCTTCTAGCCTAAAGTTAAAGTTGACACTCCATTTGAGTTGTTTGTTTTAAAAAAGAAGACATGGGCTTGCAAGTAACGTTATTGCATAGGCCTACTATAAGGTAGCCTAGCTTATAGCTAATCCGTCATAGGCTCCTGTCCTGTCAGTTAACATCCAGCACAATGCATTTTGTGCATTGTAGGTTCTAACGTTATTTCAGTCAATCGTTCAATGTGTGGCCAGCATAGGCTACTTTATCAAAGTAATTATCCTCTGACCTCAGGGGGAAATGATTGTCCACCCCTGTCATTATGTACCCTTTGAGTAGGTAATGTTCTCACTAAATCTAAACTAATTGTTTGTGCAGTCGAAGCCCTAACGCTAACATTAGCTTAAGCCTAACCTAACTTTACAGTGACTGGCCACATGTTTACCTTTCGTAAAATCCGTTGCTTTTTCATAGGTAAATCCGCTACACCTCTAGATGAAAACAATCCAGACTCGGCTACACCCAAATATTTCGGCAATATGTTTTTATTCTTCATCTTATATCAAGTTCAGCCAGCTTGTTTTCTATGCGCTGTCAGTGTAAACAACTAGTGCTTGTCCTCCGAGTTCGTTCTTGACTACGGTTGTTAGGGACCTGAAACCGGTCTATACGGCATTTCAGAATGTTTGTAAACAATAGGCTCCAAGATCCTTCCGGGTGGCAGAACGCAAGCGGCTTCCACTGACCTTACATAGTTAAAACATTGTTGTTGATCAAAGTTGAAACAATAACGAAAACGTGTTGTGTTTGGGGTTGTGCCGCCAGATATACAGCAAAAAGTGTAGGGTTTTTATCGATGTCCTTCAGAAAGAAAAAAAAATATCCAGCGGAACCTGTGGGTGAAGTTTAAAGCTAGTGGACGTCGTCAAAAGTAATGCTGCAGAGGAGATGGCAAGACTGCCTGGTGGCGGATAGCCACTTCTTACATCTGTATCCGATCCGAGCAACAAAAACCCGATCATAGACTTTTTATTTAGATAGCAGGGAAATACACCATCTAACAGATTGTAAGTCAAACAGCAACAGTCACTAAAATAACCACTCAATGGCAGGCTGAGGTTCATTTACACATTAGGCTATAGTAGGCTAGCCTAGGCTACTAGATAGATAGATAGATACTTTATTGATCCCTAGGGGAAATTCAGGGTCTCAGCAGCATACAACTATAACTATGCATTTAATTTAACGTTATTGCTATCTCCTTAGGGCCGTTTGCACAAAGCACCTTAAGTTTTGTCCCTTTAGTATCAACCACGGAGATTGTTTGCTAATTTGTGCTTGCTTTTCTGAGGATGCAGATGTTGGTCAATACGGGACTGTCCAAAAAATAGCAAGCTGTGTGCACATATTGTTGATAAAATCAGATAGTGAATGACGCATTACAAATCTGAGTAGCTAGGCCTATAACTAACTAATTAATTTTATGATGTTAGCTATAGTTATTAATGCACCTACTGTAGGCCTATCAATAGCTAATGTTAGCAATGAATAACTCAACTGGTAGGCTACGTTCAACGGACATAGTTGTAACTAGCTTGCTAAAGTTATGCCGTAGTCTGCAACCCAAGCTTATGATCTTATCTTACCTTAATAATTTTCGGTGACATTTATCCATTCATCAGTAAAGCCATATATAGACATGAATTGAACAATACTAGCTAGTTAGATATTATCCTGACTGTCATCAGGGCACCAAAATAAACATTTTTTTTTTTTTACGTTTTGCCTGGCGAACCGAACCTCGTGTGGTTATATAGGCTGCTAAGGTCGTTTGTGCAACGGAATTTCTTATAAGATAAGAAAATGAGAAAACCTTAAATACTTGAGGGAAAATGATAAGGAAACCGAAGTAGAATACTTAAATGTGTTTGTGCAGCCGATTTTATTTTAAGGGGGCCTTAAATCAGATTTTAAGGGAACCTGAACAAGGTGTTTTGTGCAACCGGCCAGTCTCTCATGTTATAACTATGTCTGAATATCCACCACGTCTGTTTTTGAATTAACTTAGCCTACCTGTTGAAATGTATTAGGCCTAGGCTACGGCCGACGGCGGGTTCCCCAAGCAATTTACCTCACGTAGCATTTTCATCATTCGCCTTTGATTTCGACTGACACTTCACTTCGTTCAAACTACGGGGTAGAGTGGACGCAGCATGGCTAGAGACACGTATGACTCATTGCATATTAATGAGACTTCCCATAACCGTATGAATATGAATGAGAAGTCCCGTAGCATCCCGCAAGACGAAAATCATTCATTCAAGCCATTTACTCTGTTTTCTTGATCGCTCTGCCCTGGTCAAATGACATGGAAGGGTTTGTTTACTAGTAGTGCCAATGGAGAATGCTTCAGCTTTTGCCACCCAGAAGAATGTATATTGGTATTGTGACGTCATGGTAAATTCTCGTATATGGACAAATAAGAAAGTGTAATGTAGACACAGTAATATAAAAAAACTATGTCAGTGCAAGAATAGGTTGAGGTAATAGGGTTACAGCCATTCAGTATTGTAGCAGAATCCATTGGGCATGTGTGCTAATATAGCATGAAAAACAGTGTAGCAGTAAAACAGTAGTAAAAACATTAGGCTGTGGACAGTAGTTAAAAACAGTAATAAAGCAGTAGTGGGCAGTCAGTACTCAAACATGGAGAGGGTGGAGACGCAGACAGACTATGCAGAGAAGTCTATCTCTCCTCTTTCCTTTAGTGAAGCATTGAACAGTTCAATGGCCCTGGGGACAAATGACCTCCTCAGCCTTTCAGTTGTGCATGGCAGTGAGCGAAGTCTCCAGCTGATCAAGCTCTTTTGCTTTTTAATAGTGCTGTAGAGTGGATGACATTCATTGTCCAAGATGTTGATCAGTTTGTTCAGGGTCCTTTTTTCAGATATTGAAGTGATGCACTCCAGTTCAGCTCCCACAATAGAGCCAGCTTTCCTTACCAGCCTGTCAAGTCGCCCAGCATCCTTCTTTGTGCTTCCTCCCCAGCATACCACTGCATAGAAGAGGACGCTGGCCACAACAGACTGATAGAACATCCTGAGGAGCTTGCTGCACACATTGAAGGACCGCAGCCTCCTCAGGAAGTACAGCCTGCTCTGCCCTTTCTTGTAGAGTGCATCAGTGTTGGCTGACCAGTCCAGTTTATTGTCCAGGTTTATTGCATCAGTGTTGGCTGACCAGTCCAGTTTATTGTCTAGGTGGAGACCCAGATACTTGTAGGTGCTTACCACCTCCACATTCCCCATCAATGGAAACTGGTAGCAGAGCGGGCTTAGACCTGTGGAAATCCACCACCATCTCCTTGGTCTTTGAAGTGTTGAGTTGAAGGTGATTGAGTTTGCACCATTGCACAAAGTCCTCCACCAGGCTCCTGTACTCCTCCTCTTGCTCGTCCCTGATACACCACACAATTGCAGTATCGTCAGAAAACTTCTGCATGTGGCATGACTCGGTGTTGTAGCAGAAGTCAGATGTGTACAGGGTGAACAGGACTGGAGAGAGCACAGTTCCCTGTGGCGCTCCGGTGCTGCTGATCACAGTGTCAGAGAGACAGTTGTGACTTTGTGACTTTGGTTAGACAATGTCTATAACTACGATCAAAATAATAGTTTTCCTGTAATTAGACTACATGAAATATCAATCACCAAGCATAGGCTAATAGATACTGCAGTCCACAATCTTACTAGGATCATGTGGCTAAAGCAAAAACAAAAAAACAGACTTCTAACAGAAAATAAAATACATTTTTGGCCATAATAATTTTGATTAAAACATATGTATTAAACTTTTATTTTAATATGTATATCAAGCTGTTTTTATTTAACCTGCTTTATATTATTAAACTTTAACTTTATATGAAATATAATATTATATTAAACTATAATGAAAAGAGAAAGAATGTGTGATCCAGTTGCCTATTTAGCAACGTAATCGCACCACCGTACATTTAGAGCCATTGCCGTTTCCGTAGTTCTCCACATCATGGTGGTGGCATCCAAAGGACACATGATGATGTCGACCAATGTAGCCAAAACATTGTAGAAATACCGACTTTTCATTGACAAACTACATTTTTTTTTCTACATAACTACAGGAAGCGAAAAGCGCAAAATGGGTTTGTTATGTCTGCTGTCTGGTGCCTCCGGTCGCTCGTGTTTTATCACTCGGCGAATCTTAAATGTTGCACAACTGAGGACTCTCAGGACAACTGCTAAGAATCATATGCAACAAGAACGACCTCAGTGGGTGTTTAATTCTTCGATTTATACCCCACAGAGCCAGCCGTCACGCCAGACTAATCTTAGATGTTTAATGGGTCGATGGATAACGTTCAGGAGCATGTGTCAGTTAAATGAGTGCAAACTATGGACCCGGTCGAGAAAGCAGCACGGACAATGGATTGACACTTTCAGTAAAGACTCAAGAACGGGACTTAACACCTTTTCCACAAACACAGCTGTTGCCAAAGACATTATCTTGTTTGAGCATGACCGTACCAGATTCTTCAGATTTCTGGCTTTCTTCTGTGGGGGGCAGTTTCTTTTCTGGACATATTTAGCCCACTTCGCCTTCACTGCCCTGCGAGACACGAGGGGTGGTGCTAATGAGGCAAAGAAGGTTAGAACCGAACTTGGCGGATGGTTTAGTTTCGACATGAATTTAGGATCAAATGCATGGAGGTTTGGATTTACCGTAGCATGCCTGGCGATCGGTGAGTGATATTTTGATACTGTTTTGGTACATGCAGGCTACGTTTAACTTAATAGGCAAGAGAGGCACGTGAGCTAACAACACAATTTCTTTGTCACAAACAGGTGGCGGAATAATTGGACTGGGCATTCTATTCTCCCGTCGCTCCGTCAGCCGTGTTATTCTGCACAAAGGTGGCGGGATGGTGACCGTGTCCACGCAGTCACCGCTTGGGATGAGTAATGCCAGAAGCATGACCATGCCCCTGTCTCAGGTGGCCTGCCACGCACACAGGCACGAGTCCCCTTCTTTCATACCTCTCAAGGTCAAAGGTCAAAAATTCTACTTCCTGCTCGACAAAGAAGGGAAGATAAACAATGTGAAACTTTTCGACATCACTGTTGGAGCGTACAGACCCTTTTGAATGTTGAAATATATGCTTTTGTGACCTCCAAAGACTACAGGCTGATGATGACAGTGTGACAGGAGACTTCTGTAGGTCTTTGAAGGGGCCTGTGGAAATGGACCTGATATGGCAGAGATTTGGACTGGATTCATCTCACTTTTAAAAACGATTTGCCTCATTGATGGTGTGATGAGCATATGTGATAAGAGTCTATGGAGAATTTTTATGTGATTGTTAAGTGCTGTGGACACCGGTGCCGACACGAGTACGGCGCACTCTGCTTTCCACATTCAATTACATTGACAACATTATTATCAATACAACCCGCAAGCCAGCGGAGGAGGTGGCGGAGTTCAACGCTGGTGTGCGGGTTGTATTGAGAACAATGCTGTCAAAGTAATGGAATGTTGAAAGTGGCGTGCGCACGCACTCATGTCTACACTGGTCTCCCCAACACTTTATCCTACCAAGTTGTGTCTGTCTTTGGCCATAAATAAAACGGTTCCTTTTGATGATACATGACACTGCTGAATGTAATCAAGGCCACTTATCTAATTTATTCCTTTTTTTAAATCCTGTTTTTATTCAAACCAGAAGTATTGTATATATTGATTGGGCAGTTGTTTGCAACAAATGGTGTTTTGTGATATTGTTACTTAAATTGATCCCACCATTCAAACTACAATTTCTTTAACATTCTTCAACCGTAATACTGTAATAACTCTATAGCAGGGTATGCACTAGACCCTGAGGTTGTAAAAATATATATTTACGTGATAAGTATACAAGCGTTAAAACCTTTGTTTACTCATCTTACACATAGTGCTTTAAATGGTTAGGTTAGTCTAAACTATTAGTCTATAGGCTGTATGTAACTTTAGTAACTGAATTGCAGAATGGGAGTTAAAGAGGATCT
This sequence comes from Alosa pseudoharengus, assembly GCF_046254945.1. Classification (NCBI taxonomy): domain Eukaryota; kingdom Metazoa; phylum Chordata; class Actinopteri; order Clupeiformes; family Clupeidae; genus Alosa; species Alosa pseudoharengus. Next base: position 3,926,888 of record NW_027468870.1, read on the forward strand.
TTCCCATGTGTTATGTTGTATAAACACTGTCAGAGATAATTTTCATTACATCACTGTTGGAAAGTCAGCAACAGTATTATTCACCATCATGAACAACAGGCAAATTTAAACACTCATCAGTTTCTTTATCATCATCTTGCGAGTGTCTCTTCCCTCTAAGCCCCATGGCAAACTCTCTCCACATGAGACTCTTCCCTCTGCAAACTCTCTCCACAGCACCATGAGTCACTGCGGCTCTTCGGTTTAGCTGGATGGGCTTTTTCATAATGGGACTACAAGCTGTGTCCACGCAGAGGGACGCGACTCGGGGTGAATCACGGCCGTTTAAAAACGTTCAGTTACTCTGGGGCCCCCTGAAGGGGCGGTCACCTGACTGGGCAGCAGGACATGAAAACACACATGCAGCCTGATTGGTGACACACTCCTCCTGGCCCAGTTGGTGCTGATGCAGGGCTGGTGTGTGTGTGAGTGTGATACTCAAGATGGACCAGGACCAGCAGCTGGGAACTGAAGAGATGATGTGCTCATCCTGTGTGTGTGTTGGTTGAGAGATGGTGTGTGTGTGTGTCAGTTGAGAAGTGTCTGTGTGACAGTTGAGAAGTTGCTGTGTATGTGTGTGTGTGTGTTCATTGAGATGTGTCTGTGTGTGTGTGTGTGATCCATATTGTGAAATGGGATCATCCTGAGCGGTGCTGATGTTCATTGAGTGTGTATGTGTGTCAGTTGAGAAGTCACTGTGTGTGTAGGTTTAGAAGTGTGTGTGTGTGTGTGTGATCCATATTGTGAAATGGGATCATCCTGAGCGGTGCTGATGTTCATTGAATGTGTATGTGTGTCAGTTGAGAAGTCACTGTGTGTGTAGGTTTAGAAGTGTGTGTGTGCACGCGTGCACCGGGTTAAGCGGCTCTGTGTCCGTGAGTAACAGTGTCAGGAATTTCAGGCTGTAATCATAAACAGCTGCCACCAGCATTTCCCGCCAAACCAGAGAAGAGAGAGATTTAGACATTAGTGTTATTACAATTTAGTTGTAAGTGCTTTTACCGCTACCATTAACCCTCACAGTTACAGGAAACCGTACATTGCATATACTAATAAATGTGTCTAATAAAAAAAAAAACAGATCTTCTACAATCTATGTAAAATATAGGCCAATCATACAGTTATCTTTATCAAAGTCAATTACGCAAAGTAGCCTACCACGTATTTAAAATAGGGAAGTGAGATTAAAACATGTGCTCTCTATGTGTCGTCAGAAGCAAACCACAGCGGAGTTCTATAAGGCACTAGAAGAGAGAGAGAGAACAAGAGAGTGAGAGTAACGGAACCTCTTGCATTCCTTCCTTCAGAGTCAATATCCTCACCACCTCAAGTCAAGCAGGCAGAGTTTGCTGAATGAGTCTTGGTCAGTTTACTTGAATGAATCTTCCTTTCAGGAGTTTGGATGTAATCAGGCTGTGTGTGGGGGAGAATTACTACTATGAAACTTAAGTCCTGTGACACGAAAATACCTCATTAGGGATAAGTCAGATCTTCTGAATGACATGTTTGTTGTTTTGAGGATTTTGCAGGTGGAAATTAAGTGTAAACATTTCAATTGAATGAATTTCCCCTTGGGAATCAATAAAGTATCTATCTATCTATCTATAAGCTACATCATATGGCTGAAAGCACATGAATTGACTCTAAGTAATCTCCAGCAGTCATTTTGACCATGCCATTAAGTAACGCAAACATCCCGTGTGGATCCGATTACTTCATTTGAGTGAGTCAAAGTGAAACCGCAGCGAGGGACATTTCATCTGGCGCTGTACAACGCCTAACGGCCCTGGCTGTTGATTGTGTCCCATTATGGAGTGGGCGGAGACTGACTATTTCAGGGTATAGCCGCACGCAGGGCGCTCAAACGCATGCTGGATTACTGTGGGATGCGAGGCTACACTCGCCCGGGTGGTAGCGAGGGCGTTTACCTTTTAAAATAATAATATTATAACCTGTGGAATAGCCGAGACTTGCCTCTTCACACGTGAGCTATCGTGATGCACATCTTCAAAGTGATGACTTTGTGAGCAGCCGCCTACAACATGCCTGGACTGAGGTAATATAATTCGTGCCATCAACAATGCGTGAGCGTTTGTCTAACCTGATTGCGTAATGCCTGAAATCTTGTTGTGATTGTTGATTTCGGAAAGTAGTTTATTTAAAGCGATCTAAATGACGACCCTGCACAGACAGATGATTTAGGCCTTTAAATAACTCCGAAATTCCCCGGACCTATAGTGGGAATTTTCCAAATCCTCACGGGAGTGGAGAGAGCATGTTAATCTCCGGCCCAAATCAGACCTGTGCTGGACTCCTGCAAACTTCTTCGGGACAAACCCCGTGTGAAACTGCGCAGACGCAACAGGTGCAACAGGTAGGAAAGTCCCATCATCGTAAATTAAAATACATTTCAGCACACGAGTAGGCCAACTGACAAAGGAACAACAATACCATCCAGTGAGAGAAGAATTAAAACGTTGTTTTACGCACGACAATTGTACACCGATAGCTCATAGGATTAAATGGAAGAGAGGCTATGCCATACATACACTTTGTTAAATGTTTCATAATACAAAAGGAGAAGTAGAAGAACATTAATTTGTCTTTGTTTTTAACTCTCGCACTTTCCTCTTTGCTGTGTGTTTTGGTTCCTCTTCTCTGGCTTCAGAAGGTTACGGGGCCAACCATGTCAAGTCCCACTCTGGATGTCATCACATCCAGCCAAGACCTCCGCTGGCTTCTGCAGTCCTCTCTCTGGACCCAGCCCGACTCTTCATGGCAGACGCTGGCCTCGTTTATGCCCCACGAGGAGCCCACCGGTCGTCCTCCGGGCCCGATACCCAGCTGCTGCCACGCACGCCCACGCTGTCACGGTGCCACGGGCAGAACAAGGACAAAGGTTGCGGGTCGTCTGGATGACAAAGTAGGTGGCGTTGGCGTTGTCTTATGGATGTTGTTTGTGAAGACACAAAGCGGGGGGGGGGGGAAGAAGGGGCCGCGCGCTGACTCATTGTGTGCGGTAATGTGATTCACACACCTGAGTCACGCAGTGCGGGCCGTGAGTCACAGCAGCAGAATTTGAGCGGGAATCAGGGAGAGCGAAAAGAGAGAGCGAAGCCGGCGCGCGGGGGTGGCTGAATGCGTGTTTGTGGGTGGTTTAAACAGAAGCAGAGACTTGTGTGGTGTATTTGAAGCATTCAATTTGAACATGTTTTTGTATAAGTTTTCGTCCATTATACAGTACTGCCACTAGATGTCGCCATGGCTACACACTTAAAGTATACCATGCAGCACAGTGTCGAAACAGGCAATTTTATTTAAAGAGGTGTGCTTTAATACTAGGCAGACCTGCTGTGCAAAATATCTGAATATTACGTTATGTAACCAAATGTGCAAATACAAGTAAAGTACAAGCAAAACAATTTAAGTTAAATATAGATTAGAGAATTTAAGAAGTTGTAAGTCTGACTATACCGTAAACCATTTTTAATTAAGAAGCTATGTCATTGATGCATTTGAACATACTGCTCTAATTTATAATTTATTTCATGAGCCTGTAAAATATGTTGAGTTCCTCAAAATCCTACAGCATGCTCAGTTTGCCTCGGCACACAGTTGAGAATCACTGTTCTAGAGGGTGCTACATGCATGTTCAGGGTAGAGTAGTTTTTTTGTTCCCCCCCCCCCCCCCCCAAAAAAAATATTTAACACAATCTTTAGCCAGTAGAAGAGACTTTATATACAAACAAATCTAACAAATATGAAGGTCAAGTTGTGTGTGTGTGTGTGTGTGTGTGAATGTGTGTGTGTGTGTGTGTGTGTGTGTGTGTGTGTGTGTGTGTGTGTATGTGTGTGTGTGTGTGTAATCCATATTGTGGAATGGGATCCTCCTGAGCGGTGCTGATTCATCATGGTGCTCTGTTCCCTCTCTCAATCTCTCTTTTTCTCTCTCTCCCCCCCTCTCCCCCTCTCTCTCTCTCTCCTCCCTCTCTCTCTCTCTCTTTTTC
>NW_027468870.1:3931133-3946133 GCF_046254945.1 Alosa pseudoharengus
AGCGGAGGAGGCTACGCAGGGAGCGCAACCGCATGGCTGCTGCCAAGTGTCGAAACCGCCGCCGCGAGCTCACCGACACCCTGCAGAGCGTAAGCTAAACACACACACACACAAGTACACAAACACATGAGTCTGCACTTCAGAGAGAGAATCAAAGAGTCGGAGAGTTGGGGGGTGGGGGGGTTGCCGGAGCCAAAGCAGGTGGGCTGGGGTGTCCAGGATAATTGCACATCGTTTGACTAAAAAAGACCACGGCCAGTGAAAGCAGCTGTTCCAGATGGAACATACGTAACCCACGTAAATCAGTTGTCAGTGAGCTACAGGTGTGTGGATGAGTCAGTAATCCTGCTCTGTGCGTGTTGTTGTTGTTGCTGTTGCTTATCTGTTACTCATCCTTGCTTCCTCCCACTCCACACTGGAGGCCAATACAGCCCAGCTGCTTGAGGAGGCATACTGTTGTTTATGTTTATTGTTATTGTTGATTAGGTTTGTTGTTGTTGTTGATTATGTTTGTTGATGTTTTTGCATCTCAGTTCCCTCTTCTGTCTGTAGAACATGGATCAGATGCAGCTCCAGGCCTCGTCGGTTATTATTGTTTGTGCTTGTTGTTGTTGTTGTTTTGTTTGTGTGGTCGTTGCTCACGCCTTCGATCTCCTCTGTCCTGGTCAGGAGAGTGACCAGCTGGAGAGCGTCCAGACGAGGCTGCAGGAGGAGATCGCCGGTCTGGAGCGGGAGAAGGAGAAGCTGGAGCTGGTGTTGGAGGCACACAAGCCCATCTGCAAGATGCCCCACCGCAAACACAACTACCATCACGACGAGGAGGAGGAGGAGGAGGAGGAGGAGGAAGGGCACTCTGGCTGTGTGTAAACACCGCAAACACAACTACCATCACAAGGAGGAGGAGGAGGAGGAGGAGAAGGAAGAGCACTCTGGCTGTGTGTAAACACCGCAAACACAACTACCATCACAAGGAGGAGGAGGAGGAGTAGGAGGAGGAAGGGCACTCTGGCTGTGTGTAAACACCGCAAACACAACTACCATCACAAGGAGGAGGAGGAGGAGGAGGAGGAAGGGCACTCTGGCTGTGTGTAAACACCGCAAACACAACTACCATCACGACGAGGAGGAGGAGGAGGAGGAGGAGGAGGAAGGGCACTCTGGCTGTGTGTAAACACCGCAAACACAACTACCATCACGACGAGGAGGAGGAGGAGGAGAAGGAAGAGCACTCTGGCTGTGTGTAAACTGAGTCTGCAGGTTCAGACAAGGTTCTTTATACGCCATACTGTATTGGGGTCACTCCAGGGCAGTGAAGCCAATCTTTGTGTCATGTACTGGATAGTTAACCTTATTTGGATTGCAGATGGCATATTCATCTATACATTGGTTGATACAGAAGGAACAGTACAAGAAAGAAGCTAGGCTCTACTTATATTGTAATAGTTCTCAGTATCACATGGGATCTCCTACTGTTGTGTTGTACTCTCTGTGGATTTACTATCACTTACCTGGCACCAGGTGTCTCTATAGTGGGTTTACTATCACTTACCTGGCACCAGATGTCTCTATAGCTTTTTCTGTGTCGGCCGTTTGATTATGAATTTCAGCAGACAGTGGTATGTCAGCTCACACCGGTGGAATGTGGAATGTGGATTGTTGTAGGTTCAGAGACTGTGTATCTTCAAGGTGCTTGCACACTGCCCCAACAAACGCCAACTAACTCCAACAAACACAGTTGGGTCAGGGTGCACCATCAGTCTGTGTTTGTTGGGGTTTGTTGGGTGGAGTTGTTTGAATTCTTTTCACTGTCTGGGCACTGTGGAGCTAGCAGTTGGTTTTCTGAACACTGCAGCGAACAACTTCCAACTATAAAGGGGAAATCCGGCCGATTCTTACATGGATCCTGATCGCTAGATGTCGCTGAGTACTGTTGATAGGGGAAAAAACGACCAAAATCGGTGCTACCGAACTGGAGTATGAAGCTAATCGCTGCTACCGAACTGGAGTAGCTGAAGCTAATGCTACAATGCTAGGTCTGGGTGCATCATTTAAACATGTCATTAAAAGTTCTGTGCAACATGAACAGGGTCCTTACGTGACAAAACGGTGCGTTTTCAACTAATTAATTGTGAAGAAACAAAGTTTGTACTGTCACATACCTCAGTTTCCAGGAAAGCCCAATAAAGGCTGTTGTCGAGCTCATGCCAGCTTCGCAGCCAAAACTTGAAGTTTATTTCCCCTCAAAAATAGGTATTTGAGCAATCTAATGGTTATGACCATATAATGACTATGTAACTACATGGAAACGAACCAAATGATGCCTAAGCTTGCACGTTTCTGAAAGCTAGCTCTATTCTTGCGCTGAAGTATCATGGGAATTCAGAGGCAAAAAAGGCACCTTTAGATGATGCCCCCAGACGTGGCATTGTAGCTGACTGGGAGTACTGGCCGTTAGCTGCAGCTACTCCAGTTCGGTAGCACCGATTTTGGTCATTTTTTCCCTTTACATACAGTACTCGGCGACATCTAACGATCAAGATCCATGTAAAAATCGGCCAGATCTCTCCTTTAAAGCCTGTCCACCTAAGTGGCTGAATATAAATATGCATATTTGAAAACGATCAGTTAAAACAATTTACATACACATTATCAAGTGTCCACCCTAAATATAGGCCATAGAAGTGTTTGGTGTCTGGAACACTCAATTTGATCAGTATCATGGCAACCGCACGTCTGCAACCCTCCATTTTATCAGTATCATGGCAACCGCACGTCTGGAACACTCAATTCTATCAGTATCATGGTAACCGCACGTCTGGAACACTCAATTTGATCAGTATCATGGTAACCGCACGTCTGGAACACTCCATTTTATCAGTATCATGGCAACCGCACGTCTGCAACACTCAATTTTATCAGTATCATGGCAACCGCACGTCTGGAACACTCAATTTTATCAGTATCATGGCAACTGCACGTCTGGAACACTCAATTCTATCAGTATCATGGCAACCGCACATCATCGTATCTGAAACTGCATTTTCACTGTCCACACACTACAACGCAAACCCGGCATTTTTAAATTCATGCACCTCAGAGAGCATTTTCAAGAAAAATATTGTTTTCAGTGTCAAATGGAGAAATAATTAAGCATATTTATATTTCCCAGACTTACTATGGACAGGGCCTAAGAATGTTGGGTTGTGTGGGGTGTTGTCTGGACAGTGTGTAAGCACCTTTAGTTACATGCACACTGCCCAAAGCTGTGCTTAGGTCTATATGGGTGGAGTTGTGCTCAATGGTGGTGAAAGAACAAAGTTCAGAACAATTAAAAATGACAAGTTTGACAGAACATGTCACCTGGGAGAGATGTGTGTGTGTGTGTGTGTGTGTGTGTGTGTGTGTGTGTGTGTGTGTGTGTGTATGTGTGTATGACACAGATGTTCTACAGTCCAAAGGAAACGGGAAATTCAGCGCTCAAAGGGTGACATGTTTACACGGTTTGCAGAAACATGTCCGGCTGCAGAGTAGAAAGCCTTGTAGTAACTTGCACCTACATAGCATACCAGCTGCTCTGCTTCCACTAGGGCATGACTCAAACAACAGGCATTCGCATGCACTGACAACACACACAGCTTAGACAGCTTCAATGAGTGATCCATGCTTACAGCAGCACTATACTATAGCATGGTGTTATGCTATCATACAGTATATAACGCAAAGAAGCACTGTTATGATTTTTATTTGTTGAACACTGATCCTTCCTCATTTCCTTTAAGGGCAGGTATGTGGAACAGACTCTGTTCACCGTATCAAGCACTGTGAAATATGGTGAATTGGTCGGCATAGATCGCTGACCTACGTGTGTTCACGGTCACTCTGCTGTGATGTTAGTTGGGACAGCTGCAGTGACCTCCTCCATGACTGGTACAGCCACTGCTCCATTAAAGGGACACCAGGCAAGCCTGATGCTTTTTCTCTATGAAACTCCCCCTTGCTCGGTCTGAAGCTCTTTTCCTTTTGTTTGCATCTTCCGTCAAGGGTTTTTTCTGCTTCTTCACCGGCTCTGCCATTATACACACGTTTGCAACAATCGCTAGCATTTCGTTAGCCTGCCTCTGTGCTGTATGCAGGATGTAAACTGATCCTGCTTCGGTCGGCGGGTACGATACACTGAATTTGCAAGCCTCCCATGTTGGTTACTTATTAACACAAACAGTAACTTGCTCCTGCTGTTATTTCACATCACATTGTTTGGGTTTGTATTAGTGGTCCTGTCATCACAGCTGAGAGGAACCTTTACCTGCTCCCTTAGGCTTTGATCTGGATTTGGCGGCTTGAGGGTGGGTCCGCCACAGACTCCTTTGCTGTGTGGGAACCTTTACCTGCTCCCTTAGGCTTTGCTCGCTGATTCTGTGAGATTCCTTCATTCTTTATAACTACAAGTCGAGCTTCTGGGCTTGAAGAAGCTTACTGCTTTGCTAGAATGTGTAGGCTGCACTGCGTTACTGCTTGTACTCCTTTGTACTGAAATGACACTGTTAGATATGGAGTCAACAACACTTTGGGGAGAACATTTATGACGGCATTATTAGTGTTGACTAAGTTCATAGCAATGGAACCTCGCCCTTTAAGACAAAACTGCAGGACAGTGTCTTCCCTGGGCCAGTTCCTATACCCGTGTGATGCAACCACATGGAAATACATTAGGTGTAATAGAAAGCAGAAATGATGCTGATTGGATCAGATAGACTGTTACGCATTGCACACCATAGTCATGCTACCGAAGTGTAGGTTACCAAGTGCAGATTTATTGTTATATATAGCAGTCGATTTTGTACGCATTTTATTTGTGGAAAAGCTAGTTTCATATGTTTGTACGCATTTTATTTGTGGAAAAGCTAGTTTCATATGTTTGTATAACAGTTTGTACTCAACAAGCAGGCAGCTGGTTTATCTGCATGAAGATCAATAAACGCATACAAAATAAACAGTGTTGTCTTTTCATGCTGATCCACAGCATCTTAACCATAGGCCATGCATATATATAGGTTTTGAGGGTTGTAATATTACGGACAAGGACATATAATTATAAAATATTGTATTGTATTAAGTTAAGGAGTATAATTATAAATATTGTATTGTATTAAGTTAAGGAGTATAATTATATAAATATTGTATTGTATTAAGTTAAGGAGTATAATAGGCCCACTTGTGTGCCAGCACCTTTTCTCTCCGATCCCCTGATGACGTCATGGGCCGCTGTCTGAGTCCTGATGAAAGCGGGAGGTAATGAATGTCCAGTTAATGATTAAATAGGGTGCTCTCCCCAACACCCAAAGCAAACGTGACTCACTGTGCTAACAGTGCTGATGAGCCATGCACATGATGCAACAGCAGCCACATATGCACTGGTATGCCCAGAGCCCATGGGCCATTTTCATTTCAGTTTAATTTAAATGGGACCTTCTCTGTCACAGTATGCTATAGTCCACAGTAGTCCAGTCCCCTTACAGGCCACACAACTTGGACAAAAGCGTCTGCTACATAAACAAAAGCTAATTACTAAGGTATTATGTGTTTGAAATATTCACATTTCTCAAACAGACTTATGAAGATTATGTATATTTGAATGACACAAACACAGTCACTTAGAGAAGAAAAACAATCTCAGCAGTGTTGACCAGTGTCAACAAAACCTATGGGCGTAGGCCTAACTGTTTAGGCTAAAGGTTAACATGACCAGTTTCTCAAGAATGACAAGAAATTATACCCAATTATAGCCAACACCTTCTAAAGTAATCCAGTTGGCCAAATATGACAGAAACAAATATCAAACGCCTAAAAAACAGTTTTCTCAATCAAGTTATGCACCTTTGCTTACAGGAACTTCTAAAGCGACCCAGCCATTAAGTTTACCCTCCATTGCGATAGATGGCAGTATTGAGTCTTCTCACTTAATACAAGAGGTGGGACTGACCGCTGTCCGAGGTTGCGAATTGTGAAAAACATCAGTGTGTGTTGTTGAAGGGGCTCGATGGGGCGGGTTTAATGCTTTAGATCTACAATTAAGTAGTTTCAACCATTACTTTTGGGTCACCATTACAGTTGAAGCATTGGTGTTGTAATAGAGCATATTGGCTGCAACGACTTTGGACATTTTAAGTGCGCAATACAACAACAAAAGATAACTGTATAGGTACAATTCCGAGTTTGCAGATGCAGTACTTCGAGCAAGCACGGAGACTTTACCTTCTGCATTTTGGTGTCAGCTAACCTTTGTTTTTTCCCGACTGTCTCAACCACACTAAAACAGCTGAGTAACCTAACTCATAAAGCAGTAGGTAAGTGTGTGCGAGTATGTTTCGTGGCCCTATCCTGGCAGGGCTTAAGTAAGGCGTTAACAAGCTTTGGGAGTTAAAATAGTGTCAGAGGGATCAATGACTGTTATGCGCTGGCTTCTTTTAACTCGGGAGTCAAGTTCACTGTTATGGTGTAATACGTCCCTTGACCAGAAGCTTTGGAATTTTTATTTCCACCAATCAATGGTTTCGCGAGTCCGGTCGAACACGGTCTTATTGAAGGCGCTACTGGGAAATTGCCATAGCTATAACTGCGCAATTGTGTGTGTGTGTGTGTTTTGCGCAACAGATCATGTCGGTGGAGCTGGATGTGTTTGTGGGAAACAACACCATCATGGATGAGGACGTCTACCAACTTTGGCTGGATGGATATGCAGGTATATTAGCTTAGCTAGGCTTGATAAAGTTGACCTGGCGATTCATAACTTAAGGGCAAATTGGGCACTTTTTCCTCCTCTTGCACTCTTATAGTAAAACTGCACTTAGTGACTGATAAATACTTAATGACACATCTTTCTCTCTTTCCCTCCCCCTACTCTCTCCCTCTCTCTCTCCCACCCTCCCTCCCCCTCTCTCCCCCTCTCTCCCCCCCCTCCCTTCCTCTCTCTCTCCCTCCCTATCACTCTCTCTCTCTCCCTGTCTCCTACCTCTCTCTCTCCATCCCTCCGTCTCTCTCTCCCTCCTCTCTCTGTGTAGTGAATGATGCTGTGCGACTGCGTATGGAGACGGGGGCGTTGCGTGACTGTGACGTGAGCTCAGACGTGGTGCACAGCGACACCATGGACCAGTTCCGAACCTTCCACATGTGTGAGAAGCTGCTGCACTGCCCGGCCAAACTGGGCAACCAGCTGCTCTTCCAGATCCCTCCGCAGAAACAGGCCATGATGATAGAGAGGTACACAGGGCACCCATACACCCCCAGATCCCTCCGCAGAAACAGGCCATGATGATAGAGAGGTATCTACACAGGGCACCCATACACCCCCAGATCCCTCCGCAGAAACAGACCATGATGATTACATTACATTACATTACATTACATTAATTTTGGCTGACGCATTTTTAACCAAAGCGACTAACAACATGTTAAACAGTTTAAGTTTTAAAGCAATTCTCAACAATATTAGGACAATTTAAAAAAACATTAGAGTACAGTAAGAATAAGTGCATCAGTGAGTGCTGTTTTTAACAGTTACGTGTCAGTTTAAGACGGCTGGTGAGTGCTAGGATCAGCAAGACTTGTTGTGAGTGTTGCTATGAGAGGAGATGTTCTCTAAAGAGCTGGGTCTTTAGGAGTTTTTTGAAAATGGAGAGGGATGTCCCTGCCCTTGTAGGAACTGGCAGTGTGTTCCACCAACGAGGAACAACAGATGAGAAAAGTTAGGATTGGCCTGAGCGTACCGGAGGTAGAGCTAGACGTCGTTGGTCTGAGGAGCGCAGCGGTCTGTAGGTAGCGTATGTCTGTATGAAGGCATTCAAGTAGGTGGGAGCAGAACCGGAGACTACTTTGTAGGCAAGCGTTAGAGCCTTGAATTTGATGCGGGCCGCCATAGGTAGCCAGTGTAGCTGGATGAGTAGCGGGGTAACATGTGCCCTCTTGGGTTGGTTGTAGACCAGGCGCGCCGCCGCGTTCTGGATCATCTGAAGGGGTTTCACTGCGCAGGCTGGGAGACCTGTCAGGAGGGCGTTGCAGTAGTCGAGTCGTGAGATGACTATTGCCTGAACCAGAAGTTGGGTGGCATCTTGAGTTAAGTAAGTCCTGATTTTCCGTATATTGTAGAGTGCGAAACGGCATGACCGGGCGACTGAGGCAACATGATCTGAGAAGTTTAGTTGGTTGTCGAGAACAACTTGCAGTCTTGCAGTCCTGGTAGGTGAAACAGACAGGGAGTCAAATTTGATGTTGATGTCGTGGTGTATGGTAGGTTTAGCTGGGATAGAGAGGTATCTACACAGGGCACCCATACACCCCCAGATCCCTCCGCAGAAACAGGCCATGATGATAGAGAGGTATCTACACAGGGCACCCATACACCCCCATATCCCTCCGCAGAAACAGGCCATGATGATAGAGAGGTACACAGGGCACCCATACACCCCCTGCAGAACTGGCGCTCAGGCTGTTGGCACAGTAATTGGGAGGGTCTCCTCCAGATACCCATAATGCATCAGTCACAGACCACACAGTGCTTGGTAGAATGAGTCCTGCCAAGTCGAATCCTTCAAAGACGAGGCAAGGCTTCTTCTTAGCATACCGAAAACACACAATGGAACAGACTAGTGAGTGTGCAGGAAGCTTGATTGTTGTTTGATTGTTGTTTGATTGGTCTGGTCTGAGTGCTGTGTTTGATTGGTCTGGTGTGTCTGAGTGCTGTGTTTGATTGGTCTGGTCTGAGTGCTGTGTTTGATTGGTCTGGTGTGTCTGAGTGCTGTGTTTGATTGGTCTGGTCTGACAGGTACTATCAGTTCGACAGCGCCTTTGCCAGGGAGGTGCTGGGCAAGAAGCTGTCCAAGGGCATGAAGAAGGACCTGGACGACATCAGCTCCAAGACCGGCATCGGCGTGAAGAGCTGCAGACGGCAGGTGGGCCAGGCGTCGACGACTCTTACCGTCACTTCACACACACACACACACACACACACACACACACACACACACACACACACACACACACACACCCTGACTGCGACTCCACACCATCTTTTATGACAAGAGAGCAGGCAGTCTGGAAGAGACCTGGAGCTGATCAGACTCACTGGATCAGGGCCTCATCAGAGCCGTATCAGGGCCTCATCAGAGCCGTATCAAGACTGGATCAGGGACAGATGAGAACCTGAGGTGTGTTCAAATTCGCAAACATAGGCGAACGTTTGCAAACAGATTTCTATTTGCCTTGAGTTTTTGGCGAATGTTTGTGAACAGTTTCAAACAGTATGAGGAGGTAGTTCAGTCTCAAACAGTCTGAGGAGGTAGTTCAGTCTCAAACAGTCTGAGGAGGTAGTTCAGTCTCAGTCTGAGGAGGTAGTTCAGTCTGAGGAGGTAGTTCAGTCTCAGTCTGAGGAGGTAGTTCAGTCTCAAACAGTCTGAGGAGGTAGTTCTCTGCGAACATACAGTGGAGCTGGACGTGAGCTGGATAAAGTGTTACCATGACAATGGAATGTTTACACCAAATCGTTCAAATTGAACTGTTCAGAGAAAACATGTTCACCACAAACGTTTGCCACTGTTTGCCAAATCTGAACGTACCTCAGATCAGGGCCAGATCTGTATGAGATTGAGCTGCCATGCTGGATGAGTTTGATCATCTGCATATGACATCAGCCACCTGCTTACCACAGACATGGTGTCATGGCAACACTGAACTCTGAATGTACTTGTAATTAAAGTATTTTAAAAGCTGTCAAAAGACTTAATTAGTTGAATCAGGTAATTTAGTTCATTAGCTGAATTAGCTGCTAATTCAGTTTTATTGTATTTACTGATAATTCTCCTGAAACGTCCTTGCCTATCTATTTAATATGTGAAAAAATATGGCTCATTGTTTAAGTTATACACTGGAGAAGATGTTATATTCCTGTTCTATTGGTTGGGTGCTTCCCGATGCAACCAATCAGCAAGCTAGCCTAATCAATATGTGCACAGCAACCAATCAACAAGCTAGCCTAATCAATATGTGTACAGCAACCAATCAACAAGCTAGCCTAATCAATATGTGCACAGCAACCAATCAGCAAGCTAGCCTAATCAATATGTGCGCAGCAACCAATCAGCAAGCTAGCCTAATCAATATGTGCGCAGCAGGGTGCAGGATACAGCACCAACACACAGCAGCGTGGCAGCCCCAACCTGTTCCAAATGTTGTACACGGGATCCGTACGCAGGCTGTCTGTAGTCCACACATTTACATACCAAATGTATTTGCATTTAATTTACATGTAAATAAGCACATTTTCATGTAAATCAATGCAATGCAGTTAAATACATTTAAATTTAACATGCAGACAAAATAGGAGCAAGCATGTGATACGAGAGAACATGTACGGAACCAGGCAGTCAGACAAGGAGACGTCAGGAGCTATGCTAGTCACATGTGTTAGCCCATATGCTAGCGGTCAGTCATATGTGCGTTAGCCCATATGCTAGCGGTCAGTCATATGTGTGTTAGCCCATATGCTAGCGGTTAGCCCATATGCTAGCGGTCAGTCATATGTGTGTTAGCCCATATGCTAGCGGTCAGTCATATGTGTGTTAGCCCATATGCTAGCGGTCAGTCATATGTGCGTTAGCCCATATGCTAGCGGTCAGTCATAGGTGTTAGCCCTGGCAGTATGTGCTCAGTTCAGTGGGAGAGACTCTGGGCTGGGGAAGCGCAGAGCTAACAGCTGCCACGCTCCAGGAGCAGCTTGTTATTTGCTGAAGAGTAGCCTAGTGCCAAGTGCCCTGACCTTGGTGGCTAGTTTGTTATTTGCTGAAGAGTAGTGCTAAGTGCCCTGACCTTGGTGACTGGTTTGTTATTGATAATTTGGCTGTGGCTGCCATGTCACTCTGAGGTTCGTGTAAAGGTTTCTCTGGATGTTATGTCTGGTAAGTGTGTTGATGTTGTTATGTGTTTTGCTGTTGTTGATTTGGCCATTTTCTGTCACTGTTGTTGTATCTGAGTGACGTCCTTTTCTGCTCAAACAGTTTGACAACTTCAAACGAGTGTTCAAAGTGGTGGAGGAGCTCAAGGGCCCCCTAGTGGACAACGTGAAGCGTCACTTCCTGCTCTCTGATTCTCTGGCCAAGTAAGCGATTCTGGCTTCCCAGTACTGTAAAAAAAGACATATAACAGTGATAAATACTGTGTTTCCCACAGAATTTAATTCTATTTGTGGTGTTAGGTGACGTGGTTATGATGCTAACAGATTTAATCACGATTTAGCCAGTTGTCTTCTATGCCAACAACAATCCTTGCAGGACATGCATGCAGGTTTGTTGAGGGACAGAGACTCAAGGAGAGGCTGTGCAAAGGTGCACATAGCTCTACAGTGAAAGGATTTCATCCCATTTAAGTAGTACAACATGGAAAATCATTGTGTGGTGGTCTGTGTTGATATTGTGGTGGGCCGCCACAAATAAGTCAATGTATGGGAAACACTGAAATAACAAACAATAATAAAAGCACCACAAATATGTGTTTGCGGTATTTTGTGAGTGAGTGTAAAGATGGAGCTCTTGGTCACTGGTTATAGTTAAAATGGTCTCTATGGAAGGTCTGCTGTATTGTACTCCATTGGCCTGTATTGTAAACTAGGCTGGATGTCCGAGAGGAGTTTGCTTCAGAGCAGATTTGTCCCCCATTCTGAGGAACTGGTCTCTCCGCTTTCATAAGAGATAGAAATAGAAGTGGAAATCTGAAAAGGCAGGTCAGCTGGTTTTAGTGTCTGTGTGTGTGTGTGTGTGTGTGTGTGTGTGTGTGTGTGTGTGTGTAACGTTGCGCTCTTCACAGGGATTATGCTGCCATCGTGTTCTTCGCCAACAGTCGATTTGAGACGGGCAAGAGGAAGCTCCAGTACCTGTCCTTCCAGGACTTCGCCTTCTGCGCCGGGCAGCTCATCAGCTACTGGACCGTGGGCGCTGTTGGTGAGATGCATTCTGGGACGCCTCTTCTTCAGATGTACACAGGAGAGGTGTTAAATCCTTGTGCTATAGGTCAGGGATTAATGACAGGCCAATGAACAACCAAGCCTATTTACCATCAAAAACAAAATCACCAACAAAGCCTTTGTGGGCAAAACACATGGCCAAAAGTCTTTGAGAGCATTTCACTTTCTTACCAAAACGTAAGAAATACAATGTACGCGAGTCTTACTGTCCGTGGGAGGCTCTAAGGAGCGCTGGTGCCACTCTGCTTGGGTTCAAGACGATATTTAAGTAATTTTAGCTTCCATCCGTTTTGCTAGCTTGTAAATAAATCCATGTGCTTTATCGTTACCTTTTCCTACAATTTGAAATAGCATAATGCACAATTTCAGAGTGGGAAAGAGGGGGAAATCCTGCCAAGTTTCCCTTTAACTCATTGAGTGCCAAAAACGTAATATTAGGTTTTTAGCTTTTTTTTTTTTTATTACGAAACTAGACACTCTAACAACACACCTTATATGTGATTTTGGGAACTCTGTGATGAATGGAAATGAAATATATGACGATCGAAAACTCATGAAAACGCACAATCTGGACCTTTTATTTATTTTCTTATTTCATCACACGTCAAAACACACACACACACATACACGCACACACACACACATATCTGACTTTCTCCAACTTTTGCACATCCCATAGAACTTTATTATTTTTTATTTCTCCTCCTTCTATCTACCCATGTCCTTGATTGCCTAGCCTTTCTGCCCCACCCCCCACCCCCATCCCCAACACACACACAAAAAACACACACACTTACATCATCACTGTCATCACCTCACATACATACAGCACACTGCTTGCTACAGTAAGCCTCCTCTACATACTTGCTGCACACTGCCCCCCCCCCCCCTCCCTACATACACAGCACATTGTCTTCAGGATCTTCTCCAACACATATCCTCTACATACTTACAGCACACTGCCCCCCCCCCCCATAAATGCACACCAGACATCATTTCACTGCATTTCTTACATCCAGTAACTATATGCATGTGACAATAAATTTCCTTGTATCCTTGTATCCTTTTATCTGGACATTTAATCTTAAAACTCTGCTTTTGATGGTTGCCGCTTTGGGTGGAATCAGTGACACATGCACGTCAGGTCAAAACCAGGCCATTTTCGTGGGTTTATCACTAGGTGGCAGTCTCGCCAGGTCTCGCTAGGTCACTTCCCGGAAACTTTACAGGCAACACTTCATATTTCATCAAAGACGCTAATCTCCATTTCTAGAAATAAAACAGGGATTTTGATGAAAACTAGCCACTGTTTAGCTTGGGATTTCTTAGGAACAGAGGCATGTAACAATAAACGGTTTGTACCACTGAGAGCTTAAAGTCTCACCTTTCAAACAAGCCATAGTATGTGTCCATAGCTATAACATAGAATCCGCTGTGGCTCTACAAAAATTGTCAACAATGATCAAGATTGCTGGCACTCTGGGCCAAAGCTTCCGAAAACAGCGAGACATTCAATGAGTTAAGCAATGGACTAGTTCAAGTATACTTCATAAGATAAGACCTTGTTTTGTCTCCTCACCTCTGCGTGTGTTCTGCTGTTTTCAGATAACATGATGGAGGACATGGACGTGGATCTGGAGAAGGAGTTTCTGCACAACCTGAAAGATCTGAAGGTCCTCATCAACGACAAGGACTTGCTGGACCAACACAAGAGGTATGCCTTGCTGGACCAACACAAGAGGTATGCCTGCTGGCCTTTGCAGGGTTACCTGGGCCACAGCCTGGACACGTAGGGGTTGTGTATGTGCGAGTAGAAGGATAGCTAGCTAGGCTAGCTATGCTAACTGGTGTAACATGGCTTGGAACCGAAGGGTTGCCGGTTCGATCCCCGACCAGTAGGAAAAATGTGGGCGGGGGAAGTGGTTGAGCACTTGTGTGTGTGTTTGTGTGTGTGTGTGTGTCTGTGTGTGTGTCTTTGTCTGTATCTATGTCTGTGTGTGTGTCTGTGTTGGTACCTCTGGGTTTTGGATGTATACTGTATGTATCTGTGATTTCTTACAACAGTTTGGTGTGTGCCCAGTTAAGAGGGAAGATAAAAGTCTTCAGTGAAATGGAGGCAAACTTTAAGGTGAGGATCGCACTCCCACAGCTCTGTTCAGTAATCAGTAGTGTAGTCTACATGATACGCAGGACTATGCAGTATACCCCCTGCAAAAGCATCACCATCGCAGTATACACACTTAAAAAGCATCACCATCTCAGTATTCCCACTTAAAAAGCATCACCATCGCAGTATACACACTTAAAAAGCATCACCATCTCAGTATACACACTTAAAAAGCATCACCATCTCAGTATACCCACTTAAAAAGCATCACCATCTCAGTATACACACTTAAAATAGGCAAGGATACGTATTAACATTTGGTTGATCACAGTATACCCACTACAGCTAATTACTACACCACAGTATACCCACTACAGCTAACTGCTACATCACAGTATACCCACTACAGCTAACTAGACTACATCACAGTATACCCACTACAGCTAACTAGACTACACCACAGTATACCCACTACAGCTAACTACTACTGTACACCACAGTATACACACTACAGCTAACTGCTACATCACAGTATACCCACTACAGCTAACTAGACTACATCACAGTATACCCACTCCAGCTAACTAGACTACACCACAGTATACCCACTACAGCTAACTAGACTACATCACAGTATACCCACTACAGCTAACTACTACATCACAGTATACCCACTACAGCTAACTAGACTACACCACAGTATACCCACTATAGCTAACTAGACTACACCACAGTATACCGACTACAGCTAACTGCTACATCACAGTATACCCACTACAGCTAACTAGACTACACCACAGTATACCTACTACAGCTAACTGCTACACCACTGAGTACAGTTCTAGCACACGTATGCTATGCTCTACTGCACTGGACGTGGTCACTG
>NW_027468870.1:3961133-3978633 GCF_046254945.1 Alosa pseudoharengus
AAGCAAAAGACAATGACCACCAGATGTACATGGAGTTCTGAAAAAACTGATTGATTTTGCCTAAGATGGAAATGACTGACTTACAGTAATCAAATTAAAGTAATAAATAAAGTGTGTGTGTGTGTGTGTGTGTGTGTGTGTGTGTGTGTGTGTTTATGTGTGTGTGTGTGTGTGTCTGTATGTATGTGTGTGTGTGTGTGTGGGGGGGGGGGGGGGTTATGTATGTATTCAAAGGTCTATAGAAAAATGTATTGAGCTAATGGTAACTTGGGGAGACACAAAAATATAGTAAAAAAGACAAGTTTTACTGTACATAAAGTCGACGTTTTGTAGAACATTCCTTTCAAAGTATTATATCTGCATTGGTTCTGAACATTTCAACCGGAAATCCTCTAGGGCCAGATTGAAAGGGTCAATACCTACATATAGAGTATATCTACTGTATTCATAGGCCTATACTAAGGCAGAGATTGGATGGTGTTCCGTAAAGTAATGAGTGTTTACACATGTGAAGAGAGAGAGTGAAGCACTGGTGATTTAGTGTGGCATTTTGATGGGTTGTGTTTGAAAAACGAAATCAAGTTACTTCCTGTTAGATTTTTGTGTGTTAAGTAGAAAATTGTGTGTGGTGTTTGGCAAAATGTGTTTTAGTACATTAAAAACTGAGTCAAACATTGAGAATTAGTGTATGGTTTTGCAGATTTGGTGTGGGGTTATGATGTTTGGAAGACATGTTTAGAAAATTGTGTGACAAGCAAAGATTTAGTGTGTAAGCAGTTGAAAAAAACTGTATTTATAGTGCCTAGGCTAATTGCAAAGTGAACTAATTATCTTTAAACAGTTTTCACATGAGAAAGTGTGCCAGAGAGTTGGCAAAATAGTGAAAATAATAGCCACACATGTGTATAGATTTGCTAGGAGTGTGTTGATCATTTGGAAATTGAGTGTAAAGCAGTGAGTTGTGTTTACAGTGTAGTGAATTGTGCCTACAGTTGTGCAAAGTGTGTGTTACAAAATTGCAAACTGAGTGCAAAGCAGTGTTTGTGCTTTTAGTTTTGCAAACACAGTGAGTGGTTTTGCTGTAAGTATTAATAGTTTTAGAAATTGTGCTATTGTGCACAGTTGTGTTTAAGCATTCAGATAAAAACTGTAATTGTGTTTAATTGTGTTTAATCCTTTGTAAAAGTGTTTAATTGTGTTTAAAAGTGATGAATTGTGTTTAACTGTGTTTAATCGTATGTAAAAGTGTTTAATCGTGTTTAAAAGTGTTGAATTGTGTTTAACTGTGCTTAATTGTGTTTAAAAGTGCTTAATCATGTTTAAAAGTGTTGAATTGTGTTTAAAAGTGTTTGAAAGTGCTTAAGGCCTCTCCCTGTTCTCCTCAGACATTGATGAGTGCAGCTACTCCAGCTACCTGTGCCAGTTCCAGTGTGTGAATGAGCCCGGACGCTTCTCATGCCAGTGCCCAGAGGGGTACGAGGTCCTGGGCACGCGCCTCTGCCAAGGTGACCAGCGCCCCTCACCACACCACACACACCACACCTCCACACACCACACATACACCACACACACCTCCACACACACCACACCACACACCTCCACACACCACACGTACACCACACACACCTCCACACACACCACACCACACACCTCCACACACCACACATACACCACACACACCTCCACACACACCACACCACACACCTCCACACACACCACACCACAAACCTCCACACACCACACATACACCATAAACACCTCCACACACACCACACACACACCACACCACACACACCTCCACACACACCACACCACACACCTACACACACCACACCACACATCTCCACACACACCACACCACACACACCTCCACACACAACACACACACCACACACACCTCCACACACACCACACCATACACCTCCACACACACCACACCACACACACCTCCACACACAACACAAACACCACACACACCTCCACACACACCACACACACCACACCACACACACCTCCACACACACCACCACACACAACACACCTCCACACACCACACACACCTCCACACACACCACACACACCTCCACACACACCACACACACCTCCACACACACCACACATACACCACACACACCTCCACACACCACACACACACCACACCACACACACCTCCACACACAACACACACACCACACACACCTCCACACACACCTCCACACACACCACACCACACACCTCCACACACACCACACCATACACCTCCACACACACCACACCACACACACCTCCACACACAACACACACATCACACACACCTCCACACACACCACACACACCACACACACCACACCACACACACCTCCACACACACCACCACACACAACACACCTCCACACACCACACACACCTCCACACACACCACACACACCTCCACACACACCACACATACACCACACACACCTCCACACACCACACACACCTCCACACACACCACACCGCACACACCTCCACACACACCTCCACACACTACACACACCACACACACCTCCACACACACCACACACACCTCCACACACACCTCCACACACCACACACACACCACACATAAAACACACACACCACACACACACCGCAAACACCTACAAACACACAACACACACCTCCACACACACCACACCACACACACCTCCAGACACAACACACCACACACACCTCCACACACACCACACCATACACCTCCACACACACCACACCACACACACCTCCACACACACCACACACACCTCCACACACACCACACACACCACACACACCTCCACACACACCACACCACACACACCACACACACCACACCACACACACCTCCACACACAACACCACACACACCACACCACACACACCTCCACACACACCACCACAGACAACACACCTCCAGACACCACACACACCTCCACACACACCACACACACCTCAACACACACCTCCACACACTACACACGCCACACACACACCACACACAGACCACACACACACACCACACACACCTCCACACACACCACACCACACACACCTCTACACACACCACACACACACCACACACACCACACACACCACACCACACACACCTCCACACACACCACACCACACACACCTCCACACACCTCTACACACCACACAGCTCCACACACCACACCACACACACACCTCCACACACACCACACACACCACACCACACACACCTCCACACACACCACACCACACACACAACACACACACCACACACACCTCCACACACACCACACACACCACACCACACACACCTCCACACACACCACCACAGACAACACACCTCCACACACACCTCCACACACACCACACCACACACACCTCCACACACACCACACACACCTCCACACACACCTCCACACACTACACACACCACACACACACCACACACACCACACACACACCACACACACCTCCACACACACCTCCACACACCACACACACACCACACACACCTCCACACACACCACACCACACACACCTCCACACACACCACACCACACACACCTCCACACACCACACACCTCCACACACACCACACACACACCAAACACACCTCCACACACACCTCCACACACCACATCACACACACCACACACACACCACACACACACCACACACACCTCCACACACACCACACCACACACCTCCACACACACCACACCACACACACCTCCACACACAACACACACACCACACACACCTCCACACACACCTCCAAACACACCACACCACACACCTCCACACACAACACACACACCACACACACCACACACCGCACCACACACACCTCCACACACCACACACACCACACACACCTCCACACACACCACACCACACACACCTCCACACACTACACACACCACACACACACCACACACAGTCCACACACACCACACACACCTCCACACACACCACACCACATACACCTCCACACACACCTCCACACACCACACACACACCACACACACACCACACACACACCACACACACCACACCACACACACCTCCACACACACCACACCACACACACCTCCACACACCACACACCTCCACACACCACACACCTCCACACACCACACACACACCTCCACACGCACCACACACACATCACACGCACCACACACACACCACACACACCTCCACACACACCAGACACACCACACCACACACTCACACGTACCACACACACCACACACACACACCTCCACACACATCACACACACCACACACACACCACACCACACACATCTCCACACACACCACACCACACACACCTCCACACACACCTCCACACACACACCACACACACCACACACACCTCCACACACACACCACACCACACACACCTCCACACACACCACACACACCACACACACCACACCACACACACCTCCAAACACACCACACACACCACACCACACACACCTCCACACACACCTCCACACACACCACACCACACACACCACACCACACACAACACACACACTACACCACACACACCGCACCACACACACCGCACCACACACACCACACACCACACACACACCACACCACACACACCACACACACACCACACCACACACACCACACCACACACACCACACACACCACACCACACAGACCTCCACACCACACCACACACACCACACCACACACACCACACACACCACACACACCACACCACACAGACCTCCACACCACACCACACACACCTCCAGCTGCGCTTGTCACACACACTCAATTCATATGCAGTGGCCTACTCTTGCGCAACCTTAAGCTTCCGTCATATATCCATAAGGTTTTGTTATATATTCTTAAGGTTCTGTCATATATCCTTAAGGTTCTGTTATATATCCTTACCGTTCTATCATATATTCTTAAAGTTTTGTCATATATCCTCAAGGTTCTGTAATATATTTTTAGGGTTCAGTCATATGTCCGTAAGGCTACTGTCAGATGCAATGGTGCTACATATTCCGAAGGTTCTGCCTCTTTTTTTTCTGTATAGTTCTCATGATTTAGTCACATATTTGTCTGATTCTGTCACGTCTTTATATAGTTCTTTATTTGTCATGTTCTCATGGTTCCATTTATGGGTGTGTGTGTCTGAGTACCCAAAGTGCCAACATGCCACAACACCCTGGTATTATGTGTGTGTGTGTGTGTGTGTGTGTGTGTGTGTGTGGGCGTGTGTGTGTGTGTGTGTGTGTGTGTGTGTGGGTGTGTGTGCGTGCATGTGGGTGTGTGTGGGGGGGGGGGCGTGTGTATCTAGTGTGTTGAACATAGTGCAGTTTGTCTGATCATTTTGAGTCATAGATTGTATCATTCTGTGTGTGTGTGTGTGTGTGTGTGTGTGTGTGTGTGTGTGTGTGTGTGAATGAAACACGTTACAGAATGGCTGGCCTCAGCTTAGCTGTGCAAGAAACCTTAGTTATGCAACATAGTCTCTTACTAATATTTGATGTGCTGTACACAGACATAAATGAGTGTGACACTGGGTCACAGCAGTGTGGGGAGGGCCAGTTGTGTGTGAACATCCACGGAGGCTACAGGTGTGTGGACAACAACCGCTGCCTGGAGCCCTATGTGCAGGTGTCTGAAAGGTGAGGATCACACACACACACACACACACACACACACACACACACAGGGCCCTATTTTAATGGTCTGAAACGGAAGTGTCTTCGCGCAAAACGCAAGTGACTTTGTGGGCGGATCTTGGGCGCTGATGCTATTTTACCGGTGGGATATTGACTGTTGCGCCCGACGCAAATCTAAAATGGGGTTGTCTGAAGTAGCTACATTAATCATGGGTGTGGTTTGGGCGTAACGTGCAATAAACCAATCAGAGCGTCATCTCACATTCCCTTTAACAACAGGCACGCTTGTTCCATAGCTGATTGCTATTATGGTGGCGTATTTGCCAGGCGCAGCCAGGAGCGTTCACAGGGCTATAATCACTGTTCAGTTGGGAACAGTTAGCTATTGATTTTTCATCTTGACAAAATGTAATACAGAATTGTCACAAAGACATACTTTCCCATGTTTTGGGATTGTAGAAATCTGGGGTATTTCTGTATGTATTCTGATGTGTTCATCTGTGTTACTTTTGTGTTACTGTGTGTAGTATACAACAGGGAGAGGTTCATATTATTGTACATAACTGTGCCTTAGGCCTGTGTACCAGCAGGAAGGTCATACAGGCCGATGTTTAGGAACATCTGAGGAACATCAGTGATAACATGGGCCGAGGGAGACAGCATGTCTGCCTATTCGGGCTAGTATCTCCATCTGGCCAGGGCCGGGTTTTGTACAGTGGTTGGTACCTTCCACGTTGGCATGATTTACGTTGATATGATTTTAGTATAACAGGCTTTGTCTCAGGTTTGGACTTCGAGACGGATCGAGGAAGCGACTCGGGGAGCATCTTATGCCAAGACGCTCAGCAGCAGCCCGCTTCTACTAACTACCACACCTGTTAGACTCTGTGCAGTTTTACTGTTTGAGACTTAGCCTGTGCTCGGTTAGTGAGTGATGTACCATCTACAATAAATTATTTTGATCACCGATCCTGATCCAGCCGTCAAGCTTTATTGACCATCTTCAATACAGACATCAGAACTAAAACACAACGCAAAACGATCGTGAATCCAACATTTGGTTTCCGTGACCCGAACGCAAGAGGAGGGGGAAGACGAGGACATCCATTCGGCGAGGTCAGATTGAGTCTTCGGGTTCAAACAGACTTCGGGTTCAAACAGACTTCGAGGGCAGATTTTGAAACTTCACATCTGTTAGAAGAGTCTATTTTGGGCCCCAGGCTGACGTGACCAACCCCAGCTGGAAGCCTACCAAGAGGGAGGACGCTGTGTGCGTGTGCACCCGCCGCAGTGAAGAAACTCTGACCAGGTGAAAGCAAAGAGTTTTTTCTCCTCTGTGCGTGAAAAGAACCAAGAGTAAAGTTAAAAAATAGACATAATTTAGGGAGTAAATTAGAATTTTTTTGATTTAAAGCTGCACATTAATGAGAGTATTGAAGTTTGTGTCATTAAGTGTTTTGACAAGTAACATACCTATATACCTATATCAATGATTGATGAGCTCTAGATGTCATTGGATATAAGAAGTTTTCTGATAAAAAGTAAACGGTTAAAGTGTACACATATTTTGGGTAATTGGAATAGATTCGTGAACGAATTAAAAGAAGTAATCGATTAACTACGGACAAGCTTGGGGGATTAAAGCTTTTCTTTTTCTGTACTGCCATTACATGCTAAGCTGTGTGGGTTTTGTGATAAATGCTGTGCGGGTGCCGAAGAGAAAATAGAAGGAGTTACTGTTGCTACAGTCATTGTTGCTGAAGTGAACTGTGTGGTTGTTTCTCAAGGTCTTTGTTTAGTTTAATGGCCTAGGACTAAACTTAGCGTTACAGTGATACAGAGAGGAGACGAAATCACCAGAGGGGGGTGTTTTGGTTGTGCAGTAATTGAAAAGTGGGATAGGGTTTCCAACCTATGTTTTTGTTGACTTGGTCAACTGTGAATTTAACGAGAGATTGTTAAAGGTGTGAGTGAGACATTAATTGTTGTCGTTGTCCAGCCGGTTTTTGGGAGAAAGGAAATAGTCTGAGTTAAGTGGAACTGACACTGGTGAAATTTATTGTTGTGGCTTCATGCTGTGAGTAAAATAATTTACCAAGTGCCAGTTTACTGAACGAGAGAGATAAAGAGAGAGTGTTTTCTTTTCCCTGGCGGGAGCAGCGAGCGTGTGTGTGTGAGTGTGTGTGGAAAAAAAGGAGAAGGACAGAGAGAGAGAGAGGTTCTTTTTTTTCTTTGGCCAAAGCAGAATCGCAAAAGTTGGCACTAAAACATCACACACTACTGACAAATTTAAGTTAAAAGTTTAAATAAAGGATCACGTCACTGCACGAAACACATAGTACAATTTAATATTAATTGATATTAGCACAATCCAGATATGGGTCTTGGTAGGAAAACTAAGTTGCAGGCCTATGTGTCAGATTGGATGGCAGTGAAATTACAATTTGGCAAATTTGAGAAAAAATTACAAAGGACATTAGAGAAGTTGGAATTAGAGATCCGAGACAGGATTTGGAGAACAGAGACTGAAAGACGTGATTTGGAGGAGCAACTCATGGAAGCAGATGTGTTGCCAGAACAGAGTGAAATGAGGCGAAGAGGAGTGGTCTCAGAGGCCCACTCAATGGGGAGGAGCCAACTCCTCCCATACACCCCGGCACCTATTGTGGGCGGGGGTCGCAACAGGCAACCAAGCACCCGCCTCAAACCGACTCTGCCTGACTTGGACTCAACAGCGCCATATGCCATGGTGGAGACATCTAGAAGTGCAGTGGACATTGATAAAGACAGCTTCATTGGACAGAATGCTGCTGTTATGGGAACCCCACCTGATCAACAGCCAGCAGGTGACACGAAACAAATCATTCTGGCCCCATCAGCAGCCACTGCTTTCTACAATCCACAAAGACAAGGAAGAACGTCTGCAACCAACCATCATCAAACTGCTCCACTCCAGTATGGCTATCAACAGCCACTAGCCATAGCTTCAGTACCTCCTCCTCTATTGTTGTTACCAATGCCACTGGCTACAAGCCCATACCCACCTCACCCACCTGTCAACTCTTTCCCTACCCGACCACAACCACCACCCCCGCCCCCACCTGTCAACTCTTTACCTCACCCACCCCCACCTGCACCAGTGAATGATGGGGCATCTACATCCAATGCTGCCCAGGGAGCGACTGCTCCGGTAACAAGGCCTAAGACAATGAAAACCAGGCCAGCGATGGAGGACTGGGATGCCGGGGATGAGTCAGCTGACGAGGCACTCATATGCCCTGTGCGCACAGTAGCCACCACCGACGGCGTGTCTGTGCTTTACCAACCAGCGAGAACCGATAACACCCTCTATGCTACTGCCTTGCGTGAAGAACACATCGAAATTGAATTCTTGATTGATACTGGTGCTGAACTTACAGTCTTTTCATCCAACATTTCCGACCTATTGAAGAAACACGAAATACCTCTGTCAGGCATCATCAAGACAGCTGGTGGACCAACCGGAGAAAAATGCAGTCTGAAGCAGACAGCCCCAGTCACCATAGCCATTGGAGAAGGAGATGGAGAAGTCTTGTGGAACCTGAGAAGGCTAAAAAGAGAGGATCTCCTGGAACATCCAGCATGGGCTAGGGGAAAGAATGACTGTGGACTGTTGGAAATGGAACCCGTCAGACTGACTGGAAAACCACCTCCGTGTGTGAAACAAAGTCCCATCAAGAATGGACAGCTTGTGGCAGAATTGTTGGATGCAATGCAGCTGCCAAAAGACCTGGCAGTGATCAAAGTAAAGTCACATACAAGGCAAGACACCATTGAAGCAAGAGGCAATGCAATGGCGGATGCGGTGTCAAGAACAGCCGCAAGAAAAAGAGAGGGGGGGGATAACGAAACGACTAACGAGAATGGACACGGAAATGGAAACACGGACGGATCTAACGGTAACAGGAACATTTTTGAAAATGACGACGAGAAATGCATGATGAGAATGACAAAGAAGGTCAAGGAAACATCTGAAGAGGGAAAACGGGAAAGTTTGGCCAACATCAAAGACATGCAGAACAGCGCTAGCCGAGAAGAGAAGTGGACTTGGATTGAAAATGCGGCGAAGCTCCATGACGACAACCTGTGGAGGTTTGGAACACGAACAGTGGCTCCAGAAAGTCTTCTGCCATACCTGGCGACGCAAATTCATTCACTTGGACACGTGGGAGTGGAAAAGATGAGGAACAGATTCATACAGGTCTGGTGGGCCCCAAAGTTCACAGCAACGGACAGGGACATCGTCAAGCGGTGTGCCACCTGTCGGCAAAACAACCACGACAGAAAGGTCAAGCTGCCAACATTGAAAACACCTGCTCCACCAGGGCCTTTCAGAGTTCTTCAGATAGATTACATCACTCTTCCAAAGTGCAAAGGCTATCGCGACGTTCTGATTGTTCTGTGCAAGTTCTCTAGGTGGATCGAGGCGTTCCCTGCACGATCCGGAACTGCACTACACACTGCCAAAGTCCTTGTGAAAGACATCATTCCCCGATACGGTTTGCCAGAACAGATCTGCTCAGACAACGGAACACACTTCACTGGAGCAGTCTGCGCCGAGGTGGCCCGCATGCTGAATGTGCAATGGTCCCTGAACTGCCCTTACCACCCAGAATCCTCTGGGCAGGTGGAGAGAGCCAACCGGACGTTGAAGGAACGACTGGCCAAGAAACATCAAGAAGGCATTCCTTGGGTGGACGCCTTACCAACAGCCCTGTGTAGCATGCGTGCTACAAGCAACAGAGACACAGGACTCAGCCCATTTGAGATCGTGACTGGCAGGCCTTTCTCTGCACCAGGCACGATTGATCTGAGGAAAGCCGACATCCACCTGACATCAGATGCAATGCTGAACTACTGTGTGCAATTGACAGAAGCGGTCCAGACAGCGGCTAATCAAGTGAAAGAGGCGTGGGGAGACCCTCCGGAAGGTGGGCACTCTCTAGTGCCAGGTCAGTGGGTGATGGTTCACAAGCCCCAAAGGTTAGCGCTAGGGGCAAAGTACGATGGGCCATATCAGATTTTGTTGATAACACAGTTGGCAGTGAAGGTCCAGGGTGAGAGAAAAGTGGATACATGCGAGCCATTGCAAACTAATAGAACCGCCTGAAACATGACGCACTTGGGGAGGGTACGAATTCTATCTGAGTTTTCGCCAATCTTCTTTTAGGGGTGAGGTGTGAACTAGAGGGGGGAAGATTCACGGGAGACTTTCATTATGATAGGGAATTTATGACGTCAGGAGAAATGAAAGGTTAGGGATCCGAGGGTAGAATCTTTCCTTTGAGAATCCGAACATGCTCAGAGTGTTGTGGTAGTGGACTCTTCTTGACACAAACTCATGTTATGAAAAGTTATAGACTTAGATAAGTCTTATAATTGATTTTGATGATTAAATATGTGTGATTACTGATATATGAAATGTTTAATCTGAGGATACAATTACAATTGCCGATTTTTGAGAATGATTACAGTTAAGCTAGATCAAGAGGGGGGAGTAATCCTGTAGTCCTGGTTCTAGAGGTTGGTTTCTGGGGACACCCGTAAGGGAGCTGAACACGCAGCAACGGGTTAACCGGGGACTCACTGGGGGACCAGGGTTGGGAGGTTGCTACACCCCTATAATAGATGATTATATATACTATTGTTTTCATGACTATCCTTCAACTGATACTGCTCTTTCTTTTCACTCCACATGTGCCTATGAGGTTGCCGGGAGCCACAGACAACATCTGGGACAGAGACTTTGCCTCTGAACTGAACTGTTGCCTGCCGGTCTCCTGCACTTCTCCCCAAAAAGACTCTGTTTCCCGAAGGAATCCTCAACTCCATCATTCTCTAACAGCGATCAGCTCACTGAATTCTGTGTTGTGTAACTGTTCTTGTGTGTCTCCTTTATCATCTGAAAATGTCACCGAAAATGTTGTTTTGTTGTGCTGTTATCCTGTGTCACCTGGTTATTGTTACTGATACTCTGTATGACAGCCATCATGATGTGCACAAGGACAACACTTTCCTGAAGACGGCTCATGGGTTGGCCCAGGCCAAGCGTAAGCATTCGTGTTGGGTATGCGGGTTAATGCCATCTGCCTCTGAAGTGTATCCTTACATAGCCATCCCCTTTACCATCCCAGAGTATGTAGCAGCCTTTAACAGTACTACAAATGGTTCCCCTGATGACATTTTTCCAAATCCTCCATGGGTCGGAGGGCCCCCTACTAAGCTTAAATTGAGTTATGCCCCACGTGGTGTGATCTGTTGGGTGGCCGACAAGAGTGGACGGTCGGTGGTAGGTCAGAGCATCTGCCCATATGTTGTGTGTGGACAGTATGCATATTCCTATCTTCCCCCTAATTGGCAAGGCTCCTGTTATTTAGCTTATGTTGTTCCAGCTGTGAGGATTGTGGAGAGGGAACATTTGGTGGGTGAGTCAACATCTATACACCCTAGGACTAAGCGTGACGCTTTTGGGGGTCACAGTATTGTCGCAACCCCGACACAGAGATTCTTTGCCGCTTTAATTCCAACTTATGGCCTAACTGTGGCGCTTGATGAGATTAGAGATCTGGTACACATTGTTGATGTAGTAGCTAATGACACTGCACGCGCTCTTTCAGACATTGAACGGGAACTGTATGCAGTAAGACAGGTTGCCCTTCAGAATAGGCTCTGCCTGGACGTGGTTTTGGCCAGTAAGGGAGGTGCTTGTGCTCTGATTGGACAGGAATGCTGTACTTATGTGCCTGACTCGACCGTTAATGTCTCCAATTACATCAAAGATATTTACGCCAACGTGCAGCAGCTTAAGCGGGATAATGGTAGCTGGTCCCTGGGAGGTTGGTTGAGTAGCTGGGGTGGCTCCCTGTTTGCTCAGATTGTCCAGTTAATTTTGCCCCTGCTCATTCCCATCTTTGTCATCTACTTAGCTATCCAAGTGGTGTTGTGTATCATCAAGCGTGCCACCACTACCACTCCAAGATGGCCCCTGTTAGAGTACCTCCTGCCCAGCCTCGGGATGAACCGGGGATGTGGGTTTGATTCCTTTCCTTTTTAATTTCTTTTTATGTGTAAGACAATCCTCCGGAACAAAATCAGTTATTATGTTTTCTTTTAAGACACCGGCACTTTTTCCTTTTTCAAAGTGCTAGAGAAGTAATCTTGTCTTGGTTTGTCCTCTGTTCTTTAGACCACATCAGACTCCTTTTATTTGTTTTGTATGATCTATAAAAATCTGTGTTTTTTAATTGATCAAGAGGGGGGACTGTAGAAATCTGGGGTATTTCTGTATGTATTCTGATGTGTTCATCTGTGTTACTTTTGTGTTACTGTGTGTAGTATACAACAGGGAGAGGTTCATATTATTGTACATAACTGTGCCTTAGGCCTGTGTACCAGCAGGAAGGTCATACAGGCCGATGTTTAGGAACATCTGAGGAACATCAGTGATAACATGGGCCGAGGGAGACAGCATGTCTGCCTATTCGGGCTAGTATCTCCATCTGGCCAGGGCCGGGTTTTGTACAGTGGTTGGTACCTTCCACGTTGGCATGATTTACGTTGATATGATTTTAGTATAACAGGCTTTGTCTCAGGTTTGGACTTCGAGACGGATCGAGGAAGCGACTCGGGGAGCATCTTATGCCAAGACGCTCAGCAGCAGCCCGCTTCTACTAACTACCACACCTGTTAGACTCTGTGCAGTTTTACTGTTTGAGACTTAGCCTGTGCTCGGTTAGTGAGTGATGTACCATCTACAATAAATTATTTTGATCACCGATCCTGATCCAGCCGTCAAGCTTTATTGACCATCTTCAATACAGACATCAGAACTAAAACACAACGCAAAACGATCGTGAATCCAACAGGATCATTCTCACTGAATCACGAGGTTATGAATGCATGGTGATATATTTGCAATGTACAATGTAATCTAACATTACCTCTCTATAGACAATGCATATCTTCCGTCAGTTAATCTCTTCTCTCCCGTGCTGCCGCTGGGGCATTTGGGTTAAATGGCATCGGCATGCAGTTCAACATCACGTCTCCTTAAGTCCTCTAACATTTCCTAATTTATGTCATCAACACATCAGTGATTCGTGAAAATGTGTACGCTAGATTTATGCCTATTTTTTCACATGGACACCACACTGATTTCCCTCGAGTGGTAATATTTTTCTTTGAAATTATGTATGGTTTACAGAAATGGGAACTACATTGTATAGATGAGAGGAGCTAAGTGTGCGTTGCGCAGCACAGGTGGCCAAGCAAGGGCTTCGTTTAAGTTGACCTAACTTTCAACTCTGCACAGTATCTCATTAACTGCGTGACAGTAGACTATTTACAATATTTTCTGTAAAGCAGAGTTTGTAAACACATTATCATCAACTTAATTCACGCACAACATTTATTTGAGCAGGAGAGAGAATAACAATGAATGGATGCAGCAACTACAGAAATTGTACAGAAATTGTAACCATACTTGCTGCTTTCTTGTACTATCTGTTGCTGGTTAACAGCACATGAAAAGCTGATTTAAGCTAATTCACTAACTCAAGACTTCAAGGCCATCATGGATATAAAACGTTTTTTGAAAATAACGAAAGGATGGAGGGAACATAGCAAAGCTTGGAGTTATTTCAGATGGGCTACAACAAGGTAGGCAAAATTATGGTGCTTAAAACCTTACACAACGGTAAATTGGAACAAAACTAAAAGTAACTTTAGCCTTTATAGGGCTGTAGCCTATAAAGTTGTCCAGATTAATAGGTTGTAATTAGGCGTTGTTGTAAAGATATTGCATGTAGATGTTGTACTTTATAGGCTACTAAATATTTAGGTCACCAATGCACGAACAAAACCGGGAAATGGACTAATATTATCAAGGCTTTGAATGTTTCCGTCTGTGCACGGGGGTGTCTGTAGATTGGTGTGCAACGCATTCATTCATGCAGGCCTGTGGTCATGCATGCGCCCTTAAAATAGCATCTGCATTTTCGCCACAGACTTTAGACCCGGGAGTTCCCGGTCTGTGGCGGAATTGTTTTCTGAAACTGCAAAATATCAACAGTGAACGTTTGCGCCGGAACACGCCCCGTCTTTTTGCTGAACCGCCTCCGTGGGCGCAATCGAATTCCCTAATTTACAGGCATGTACCTGTGGAGGGAAAATTCCAATATGCGCTGACTGCAAAATAGGAAAGACAAACGCGCGAGTATACAAAGTCAATTGCGCCGGGACGGAAGATAGAGCCCACAGAGTCATATGCACACACACACGCAAGTCACACACAAATCTCAGACACACACACACACACACACACACACACACACACGCACACACAGAGAGATACAAAGACACAGTCATATGCACACACACACGCAAGTCACACAAGTCTCAGACACACACACACACACACACATACACACACACACACACACACACACACACACACACACATACCACTCTGTGGGCTATGAGTACAGTGTGTGATAACACTGTTACAGAGGTGTTGGTCTGCAGTCTTTGCTCGTGTTATGCATGTGTTAGCAGAGCAACCGGAGCGCACACACACACACACACACACACACACACACAACCTCTCTTTCATACACACACACTCTCTTTCTCTGACACACACTTTCTCTCTTACTATCTCTCTCACTCACACACCCACACACATTCTCTCACATACACACACACACACACACACACACACACACACACACACACACATACTCTCACATACACACACACACACACACACACACACACACACACATTCTCTCACATATACACACACACACACCCACACACATTCTCTCACATACACACACACACACACACACATTCTCTCACATATACACACACACACACACACACACACACACACATTCTCTCACATATACACACACACACACACACCCACACACATTCTCTCACATATACACACACACACACACACACCCACACACATTCTCTCACATATACACACGTGGATCTGACTTACTGACACTTCCTGACATTTCTCTATTTCCAACTTTTTTCAATCTTTCTTTTCTCTCTCTCCTTCTCTCTCTCTCTCCTTCTCTCTCTCTCTCTCTCTCCTTTTTTCTCCCTCTCTCTCAATTGTCAAGTCAAGGAAGTTGTATCATCATGAACATTTCAGTAACATTATGGCCAAAGCTCAATTACACACACACACACACACACACACACACACACACACACACACACACACACATTTGAATGCTTTTATTTGGATCTGAAAGGCAAGCAAGGAAAACAAGATCCAAATACTCTGGGAAGAGTCATTAATAAGGTGGCAGGTCTACATGGCTCTCATGCTTTTACAGGTCCTTCCATTTATAATACTCAGCACATTAAGGATCAACAAAACATCTCTGTCTCCATATTTGCAAGCTTCCTATAATGGCTGAAACAGAGCAGAATTTTGCAAGTCTTTTTGCAGCCCCCCTAACTGCATCCCCCTGACCACATTATAATGGACATGGCCTAAACTCACACACACACACACACACACCCTGACCACATTCTTATGGACATGGCCTAAACTCAAACACACACACACACACACCCTGACCACATTCTTATGGACATGGCCTAAACTCACACACACACACACACACCCTGACCACATTCTTATGGACATGGCCTAAACTCACACACACACACACACACACCCTGACCACATTCTTATGGACATGGCCTAAACTCACACACACACACACACACACCCTGACCACATTCTTATGGACATGGCCTAAACTTCCAAATACCAGGGTTACTAGTTTACAGTTGTATCCAGTTGTATCCAATTGGTGAATGAGATCTACCAATGGTTGATATTTCAATAGTTTGGAATAGTAGCAAGTGTCCATATACAGGTCAAAACAGCAGCCCACCTCTCAATTACACACACACACACACACACACACACACGCACGCGCACACACACACACACACACACACACACACACACACATATATATTATATATATTATCTCTCTCTCTCTCTCTCCGTCTCTCTCACTAGCCGGTGTGTGTGTCCCTCGACGAAGCCGGAATGTCGGGACGTGCCGTTCTCCGTGGTGCAGCGCTACATGAGCATCACGTCGGAGCGTTCCGTGCCCTCGGACATCTTCCAGATCCAGGCCACCAGCGTCTATCCAGGAGCCCTCAACAGCTTCCGCATCCGCTCTGGGGACGAGCACGCAGAGTTCTACATCAGGGTATGGACAACACACACACACACACACACACACACACACAGTATACTGTCCTATAGAGTACTAGTGCAAGTATTAGTAGTGTGTTGTCAGTCCAGTTGACCCCCCATCTGTGTCCAATCCAGCAAATCAACAACATCAGCGCCATGCTGGTCCTGGCGCGGCCGGTGACTGGACCCAGAGAGTTGGTGCTGGATCTGGAGATGGTGTCGCTGAACCCACTGCTGAGCTACCAGACCAGCTCCTCCCTACGCCTCTTCATCTACGTGGGGCCCTACGCATTCTGAGCCCCCGCATGGAGAGAGGAGGAGGAGGAGGAGGAGAGGAGGAGGAGGAGAGGAGAGGAGGAGAGGAGAGGAGGAGAAGGAGGAGAGGAGAGGGAGGAGAGGAGAGGAGGAGAGAAGAGAGGAGGAGGAGAGGAGAGGAGGAGGAGGAGAGAGGAGAGGAGGAGGAGAGGAGGAGGAGGAGGAGGAGGAGAGGAGAGGAGGAGAGAAGAGAGGAGGAGGAGAGGAGGAGAGGAGAGGAGGAGGAGAGAGGAGAGGA
>NW_027468870.1:3983633-3986133 GCF_046254945.1 Alosa pseudoharengus
TAAACCCTTTCTACGCTGTTATAATGTACAACTAGAACGATATCCTAACGACGTAAAATGACTAAACCCTTTCTATAATGTACGACTAGAACGCTATCCTAACGACGTAAAATGACTAAAGGCTTCTACATACCTGACGGACCCGACCGGTAGCGCGACAATGTGACGTCAAAATGACGTAGATCTCTCTGGCGCGCCAGGGTTTTGGGCGTGTAGCACACGGTAGCGCACCACTCATTTTTTTTCAGACGAGCGCGACAAGGCAGAAACAGGAAGAGGGACTAGTTCGAGGGCAAGCGAGAGTTGCAGTGTTTTGTGACAGTCGTGAATTTTTAATAGTTTGCTGGATAAGTTAACAAAGTTACCAGCGAGAGTTGCAACACATGGAATTAAGAGGAAAGAATAGAAACGATTTATTTTCAAACAAAGGATATCTATTAAGGCCTGAACAAAATCTCTTTCCACTTCAGGAAATTACACAAACTCAGCCAGCTGCTAGCTAGCTAGCCAGCTAACTAAAATGTTTAAATTATTAAAATTTCCCTCGGGATGACTAAAGTATCTATCTATATATGTATCCATCTATCTATCTATCTCAGTGGCGTAACAAACCAATGGTGGGCCCAGGTGCGAGAGCGCTACGCAGGCCCCATACCGACATTCTTTGGCCCAGGATGAATTAACTCTGATACATGCAATACACATTAAGGGTGACTTCAATTGTTTATGCAAAGGGCCTGAGGCACCGAAGTAGTTTAGTAGTAGTACCACACGACTACATAGTAGTAACACACGACTACATAGGATCCATTACATGTGAAAACATTACAAATAATTTTATTAACAGCCTGCAGGCCAGGGTAATTTAATATTACTGCATTAACTTCAACTCGCATGGAATTATGGGAACACTCAATGCGCCTCTTCAACCCTCTGCTGAAACTGCAAGCGTAGATTGCTTGCTTATAAACTCACACTGCGCAGAAACAAAACTTAATGTAGCCTAACTTATTTAACCGTGCAGAAACCAAATAAAATCATTCATATGCATACAATCCCCAATATGCGTGAACTAGGCCATTAGAAGAAGGCCATCTTACGAGCCTTTCTTTGTGCAAAATCGTTAACGATGTTCCCAATATTTAATGCTGCTGGCTCTCGTATTTTCAATGAACAGGATAGCTAACCCACTAAGCCTCTCCTGCCCCATGCTGCTCCTTAGGTAGGTCTTAATAAGTTTGAGTTTGGGAAAAGATCGCTCAGCTGTTGCCACAGTCACAGCCAATGTCAGAAACAACATGAGAGCAGTACACACTTCCCCGAATGTGGATGTTACACTGTCATAATCTACCACCAGCATTTTGGCAAGTTGAAAAATAGATGACTTATGTGAAATCTCTGCTTTAAAGCAAGACCTGAATGAGAGGAGTTGTGTTGGGAATGTCGGTGCAATTTCCCTGCTATAATGGTCTGACAAACGTCTTGCCTTTTCAAGCAGTTCATCATCACCTGCGAGTTGAAGGGTCATAGGACGTAAAGACTCTAACACATGACAAGTTTCCCGCATACTTCCAAATCTTTGGGAGAGCTGACTGATTATGATGTCCAGAGTTGCATTAAAGTATAAAAGAAAACTAAAGTAGAGTATCTCTCTGCATCGGTTAAGCGCTCATCTTCCGATAGTTCGTCAAAGTGACGCTTCACTCTCCGTGCTCTAACATTTTCAAATGTACTCTGAACCCCCCATTTATTTGCGAGCGTCTGCGCTGTAGCCTGGTCAAAGGCACGCCGGTAGTCAGAAAGGATCTGTATAGAATTTTTCTCAGCAATTGCATTGCGGGGGTAGCGACGGGCCCCGGGAGGTCACGGGCCCTGGTGCGACTGCACTTGCTGCACCTACTATAGTTACGCCACTGATCTATCTATCTATCTACCTGTGCGCACACCTTGGAAACTAGATGATAATGATGGTGGTAGTTGTGAATAGTAGCAACCAAAGTCTGAAGTACCATCATCACAGAAGCTAGCTATAGTGTTTCTTACTGCAGCTTCTTCTGCTGTGTAACGTAGTTAGCGTTAATCTTTTCACAACAGCGACACCTCTGTTCAGGAGAATATTGCAACTAGTGTCGTGACCACGACACGCGAGTATAAATGGTTACGGCGCTTCTGTGACGTCACATTGTCGCGCTACAGGTCGGGTGCGTCGAGTATGTGGCGCACTTAAACCCTTTCTATAATGTACGACTAGAACGCTATCCTAACGACGTACAATGACTAAACCCTTTCTATAATGTACGACTAGAACGCTATCCTAACGACGTAAAATGACTAAACCCTTTCTATAATGTACGACTAGAACGCTATCCTAACGACGTAAAATGACTAAACCCTTTCTATAATGTACGACTAGAACACTATCCTAACGACGTAAAATGACTAAACCCTTTCTATAATGTACGACTAAAACGCTATCCTAACGACGTAAAATGACTAAACC
>NW_027468870.1:3988633-3998633 GCF_046254945.1 Alosa pseudoharengus
TGTACATGAAAGGATGGACAGATAGATACATAAATAAATATATAAATAAACAAATAATACACAGGCTACATAGATGAAGGCATGAATGAAAACATCTATTAAACAATGCTATTAACAAGAACACAATTAACTTCCTAATCTAAATGAAATAGTCAATAAATGATTGATTGAACTATTGAGTATTTAATATAGAGTATGAAATTTGACATCCGAAATACGGCAATGGGGATTTTTTTCTTTTGTCTTAATATCACACATAGACTGTAAAAACAACAATGTCTTGTTCACGGCCTTTGGGTATTCCATATTGAAAATTAAATAAACTGCTAGCAATGCTCCAATGCCCATCAACACATCTTCTGGTGTTACGACGTCTTGTCCGTCCATGCAAAGTGTAATGGTGGTGTCTTCCTCAAAGGGGTTGCCTCTCATGTATAGGGTAAGTGTGGGTGTCTTGGATATCT
The DNA here is from genome assembly GCF_046254945.1 of Alosa pseudoharengus. Taxonomy (NCBI): domain Eukaryota; kingdom Metazoa; phylum Chordata; class Actinopteri; order Clupeiformes; family Clupeidae; genus Alosa; species Alosa pseudoharengus. Next base: position 3,989,098 of record NW_027468870.1, read on the forward strand.
GAAAAGTACAGAATAACAGTATTTAGAATGGGGATTGGTGATATTCAAGCCCATTGGCAGGGGAAGTTTCTAACAGTGTCAAATGACTGGTACTCTTACCTTATCCACAACGTATGAGCCTGTCAGGATTGTCCCCAAACAGATATGGCCGCTCTGCTGCAAAGAGTCCTGAATTTGAACAATATACTGGATAAGTCTTATAGCAGTAATAACATACTTGTAATTCCATACAGTTTTATAGCAGTAATGACATGAAGTGTAAATCAAACTTCTTAATACTTATATTTGTAATAATTGTATTTGTAGGTTGTCTCCTTACAGGCCTGATTTAGTGCAGATTGGTACTTAGGTCAATGTTATGCAGGTGCTGAATTTCAGAGAAAACCTTTAAAAAGATAAGAACAAATTACATGTTTGCTTGGCAGAAGAACATCTGAAAAATTATTTGCAGTGAACTAAATGCCAAATGTTAACTCACAGTTCAAATGTGGTGTAAAGCTAGGTATTCAGTAAGGATTTCCTGTGTGGAGTGGCGTTGAATAAATGCCACTCTGTCACTGATTGTTCTCCTTATTCTGTTTTCAATCGTATTTAGATCAGGGTTTACTTTGTAACACTCCTCCTTCATTTTTGTCTCATTGTCCTGTAAATGTTACATTCAATTTAAAGTAAAGGTCAATTTGGTTAAAGAAATGTAATAAGTAGTAATATATGGTGTTTAATCATCATCTGAAAACTTACATTGGATTTGGATACGCTTTCATCACCAAGAACATCTACAACCTGTCAGTGTAAAAAGATCATCAGTGAACATATGCACACGCACGCACGCACACACACACACACACACACACACACACACACCATACCTGAACTACAGTGTTTGCATCCTGGGTAGCAGGTATCTGTGTGAATAGAAAAAAAATAAGTGTGGTTTCCCTCACATTGGATTGAGTTTTGTCCTGGAATCAAAGTAAACTGCAATAAGGATCACAGTGAAGTGTAATTCTGAAAGCTTCTGCTTGAGATACAGATGCATTTTGCTTTGTGAGGAAAAGGTGACTTGCCTGTGATGAATTTTGCCTTTTCCTATACTTTGCTCGATGGTATCCAATTTCAGGAAGGCTCAGTGGGATTCTTTCCTTCTTGAATTTGTTTTTAGCATTCCCAACCAACTATAATATGAAAGGTTATATAAACCAATTAGCCTAAAGGAAAATTCAAATGCAATGGCCTGGTTTATACAGGTGTTAAGCAACATACCAACAGAAGTGAAGAGTGTCATAGGCATACATGATTCAATTGCATCTGTAAGTGAGCAGACTACAACAACCTGAATACCCCTGACAGGAATATCCCATCCCATTATCCCTACTTGTTAGGTGCCCTAAAAAAGGACCCTCACTACAGCCAGTAGGCCTAACTGTATGTTTATTACTTTAATAATCTACTTACATGCATATCCTGGTCCTGTGCGATCCCGGAGGAAAGGGTGCTTAGACAGCAGCAGCACAAATGTCATGATACTGGATACCTTTGAAATTAAACATAGAGATGGAGTAGCCTATATTTTAAATGACTTAATGATTGAAATGACTGGTTGTTGTTTTGCGTGAATGCAAATGAAGAACAGTAAGTAAAGCTGTAGGCTACCTCATGCTACACACTTACCACATAGAAATTGAATCAAATAGGACCTGTATAATCTGTGTGCAGCAGTATGAACGTCAGGACTTCCTCCATTAATGTTAGCTTTCATTTCAGGAGAGTTGGAAACACGGGAAGTTGAAAAGTCTGTGCTGAAGGAGTAAAATAGACAGAATATTTGGCTAACATTCAGTTTAAGCATAGCATACAAGCCAAGGCATAATGCTATCTTATAACTTAAAAAAACTAACGGTAGGCTAAATAAGGCTGCTAAGCTCTAACGTTAACAAAAAGTTAAGGTTAACGTTCACGAACGGTGACACGTTGATCTTACCTTTAGTTGTATGCTATAGCCTATAATGAGGTCATGGTTAAAACGTCTCGTTTCCATTTAATATGTAGAATATGTATCATTTAAGGTATAGTTTCTGACAAACGTCAACATTAAAAAAGCTTGAGATAGGGCTGTCAAAATGTTGCACTCACCTCCTGTAGTAACGTTGACTCAACTGTCAAACTCTGTTGCCATTTTTAAAGAAGATTCCACACGCACGTCATCGCCTCGAGCAACACCTGTGCGCCCATCGAGTTATCCGACCGTGTTCTGCTGCTATTTTGGCATAGGCAGTAGGCTAGACTATGCTCGTCTAGTTTTTCAAAATAGTTAATTACACACAATTAACAAAACACCACACAAGTAGCTGAATGCTTCAGATCTTTTGCGCAATTAAACACTAGTCAAAGGCGATTACTCATCAAAACTCTTATTTTGTTGTCATAGCCTATCATAGGCCTAGCATCATATTATCTGATTAGGTTAGCCTGTTTTGAATCAGTTAGGCCTAGGCTACACAGCAATATAGGCCTGTAAAAGATAAATTCAAGAAAATTATTCTTTCTCAGCTGGAGATCCTCCAGGAACCTTGATTAAATTGGGTTCTTTGAGGAACCTCCTTTCATACTGAAAAATCGTTAAGGTTCTTGCAGAGACCTCTAAGAGCATCAAGGCACGTTTGAGTTCTCAGAAGAGCCCCTGGGTTCTTGGAGTAACATTGAGGTTCTTCAAGGAACTATCCAATTTTTACAGTGTACCAGATCCAACTAACCAACTTGTTCAGAAGCCGCGGTGGACTAAGCAGGGGGAAATCAAATTGTCTTACACGCACTAAATAATCCAATGTCCACACACTTGCTCCCATTTCTTCAGTTTATTGCTCTCCATATCAATCCAGACTCCAATAGTCTTTGGAATGCAAGGCAGAGCAAAACGTTCAGATATAAGGCCTTTCAATGAGTCCATGCGATGTGCGAAGTGCGAAGCGCGAAGTGCGGTACACAAAAGAATAGCCTTCCCCCGTGCTCACCCCACGCCAAGCTGAACTGAAGCGCAGGTGTCAGGTAGGACTTATTAAGACTTCAATTGCGCACCACACACGCCCAGCGCCACACCCATGTCCCATAATAACCAATAAACAAAAAACACAAATCAAAGTAAACCAATACCCATAAAGTTTATCATAATGAAAAGCAGAATATAAAGAAAACATTTATGGCTCCTACACTCTTCATAATCAGCTCCCTGTTACTAACATTCTGTTTTAGACTCGACTTCACCTGCCAACACTAACGTTAATAAATCCCTGAACGTGAAACTCTTCCTCTCCAATTGCAACATATGCTGTCAATCAAAAAGAGTTCAGCCTCTATGACAGTTCCTCCAATCATCATACAGAAGCTCGGCATCCGGGCCATCCCACTTCCCCATTCACTCCCAGGGCTATATTTTGGGTCACCAGCGCATGGCGTAAAGTTCGTTATTCACCGGCGCGAAGTTGAATTCGTTATTTTGCACGTTTATTTTTTAAGCATTGCGCCCAGGGGTGTGGCAATTAACAACCTAGGGAGGGACCTGGCGCATTGTCTAAAAATCGCTATCATACACCACCTAAACCTGGTCAGAAGTCAATGGCGAGTTGTTCATATGCTATTTTAAGAGCGCATGTCAACAGTCATATTGGCAGGTGCACACCATCCTTCTATCATTCTTGAACGCACACCAGCGCACGTCCATGCAAAGCATTACAAATTGCACGATTACAATGGGAAACATAATTAGAATAAAGATATTACGAAATACTGTACATCTCATGATGAGTAGTTATTCACCATCATTTGCCAATTGGTAATGACGGTTAAAAGTGATTAGGGGAGAGGCGAGAGACACGTATGGAGCACAGCTGAAGACGCACTGTCACGAGATATAAGCAACTCCTCTGCAGGATAAATGTTGTTTTATTCAGTCATTTGAGCAACATTAGGGTAAGTGTTGCTTTTTCCAGCCTATGTTTTCGATGGTAACCCATTGTCAGTCAATAGTGAAAGTAACTGAATATAACTGTCTTGTCGTTGACTGACTCCTTGGTGAAATTAGTTTCACTTTGCCAATGAGTTCAAATAATAGACGAGTGCAAATGCGTGAAGGCTATGCTAGGTTTTAGTAAAGCATGGTTTAAGAATGACTATTCCATACGGTCTCGCAAGCAGCCTCCTTCAAATGCGCCATTGAATGCCAAAATACCGATGCATTTATTTGACATATCGCGCATTGCGCTGTTAAAGGGAATGACAGATGTCATTCTCATTGGTTTAAAATGATGTTACGCCCCAAACACACCCATATGACTGATTAAAAGACCTAGGAACACCTTGTTACGCCATGCGCTACACTTTTGAGAACGAAACCCCTCCCAATGTGAACTGGACATCCTACTAAATTTGAATAGACTTTTGACAAGTGACGATGCACTTTAGAATGTCATGATAGGGCCCCCAGAGACGCCGGGCTTCCCTGGAAATGACAATTTAGTATATATAAGTATATATACTTTTTTGATCCCGTGAGGGAAATTTGGTCTCTGCATTTAACCCAATCGGTGAATTAGTGAAACACAAACAGCACACAGTGAACACACAGTGAGGTGAAGCACACACTAATCCTGGCGCAGTGAGCTGCCTGCTACAACGGCGGCGCTCGGGGAGCAGTGAGGGGTTAGCTGCTTTGCTCAAGGGCACTTCAGCCACGGCCCACTGGTCGGGGCTCGAACCAGCAACCCTCCGGTTACAAGTCCAGAGTGCTAACCAGTGGGCCAGTGTGGCGTTTGTCCAATAAACATCTAGCTTTTCTGCACTGAGACCAGCCCACTCTGTAGTGCCATTGAAAGTCCAGTGAAGCCGAGCGTCTGGGGTTTGTGATGGATCGTGTCCTCACAGTAATGTATTAGGGGTGCTTAACCAACTAGCCATGAAGTTGAGCATGTGTTTAGCTTGCTCTAGTTATAAGAGTAGTAATGTAGTAATGTTATACAGTATTATTATTATTTTTATTTGATTCAGTTTTCAATCTTCTGCTTCTTTGCACTCTGGACTTTTGGACTGTTGCTTATCCTGGCCTCTCCATGTAGTGACCTTGCACTGTATTTTCATGTTATTTCATGTGCTGGTCCTGGTCCTGGTCTATCTGTGTTGTACTGTCTCCATTGCTATTGATTATCTTGTGTGTTGTGTCGTTGGTTGTGTGTTTCTGGATACCTGGCTGCAACTTCATTTCCTCCTGTGGGATAATACATTTGACTTGAGTGCCTGTCTTTATCTTTGTGTGCCTTTATATGTGTGTGTAGTGTGTGTGTGTGTGTGTGTGCCCCCTCGGATTTTTCCTCCCTGATAATTTTTTTGATCATAACTTTGTTCCTATTATGCTCCATAATAAGCCAGAGTCTATAACGACTCAAATGCATTCTTCTGGATGTGTAATAAACCGTACCAAAACAGCTGAAGACCGGTCAACATTAGCCCTTTTCCTAAAATTGGTGTCTGTGTATGTTCCCGTAACAACTCACTTGCATTGAGCTCGCAATGTTTTGCTTGTGTTGAAAGGTTTCAGTTAACGCTACAGTTTGAACAGTTGAACTGTTACAGTTACAGGGCTGTATTTTGGGTCACCAGCGCATGGCGTAATACTCGTTATTCACCCGCCGAAAGTTGAATTCGGTATTTTGCACGTTTATTTTTTAAGCATTGCGCCCAGGGGTGTGGCAATTAACAACCTAGGGAGGGGACTCGCGCATTGTCTAAAAATCGCTATCATACACCACCTAAACCTGGTCAGAAGTCAATGGCGAGTTGTTCATATGCTATTTTAAGAGCGCATGTCAACAGTCATATTGGCAGGTGCACGCACCATCCATCTATCATTCATGAACGCACACCAGCGCATGTCCATGCAAAGCATTAAATTGCACGATTACAATGGGAAACATAATTAGAATAAAGATATTATGAAATACTGTACATCTCATGATGAGTAGTTATTCACCACCATTTGCAAATTGGTAATGACGTTTAAAAGTGATTAGGGGAGAGGCGAGAGACATGTATGGAGCACAGCTGAAGACGCACTGTCACGAGATATAAGCAACTCCTGCAGGATAAATGTTGTTTTATTCAGTCATTTGAGCAACATTAGGGTAAGTGTTGCTTTTTCCAGCCTATGTTTTCGATGGTGACCCATTGTCAGTCAATAGTGAAAGTAACTGCATATAACTGTCTTGTCGTTGACTGACTCCTTGGTGAAGTTAGTTTCACTTTGCCAATGAGTTCAAATAATTGAACGAGTGCAAATGCGTGAAGGCTATGCTAGGTTTTAGTAAAGCATGGTTTAAGAATGACTATTCCATACGGTCTCGCAAGCAGCCTCCTTCAAATGCGCCGTTGAATACCAAAATACCCATGCATTTATTTGACATATCGCGAGTTGCACCGTTAAAGGGAATGACAGATGTCATTCTCATTGGTTTAAAATGATGTTACGCCCCAAACACACCCATATGACTGATTAAAAGACCTAGGAACACCTTGTTACGCCATGCGCTCCACTTTTGAGAACGAAACCCCTCCCAATGTGAACTGGACATCCTACTAAATTTTAATAGACTTTTGACGAGTGACGATGCACTTTAGAATGTCATGATAGGGCCCACAGTTTAAACAGATGTTACAGTTAATGGTGTTGAAGTGGTAAGTAGTCTAGCTAAGCAATAAAAAGTAGTGGAATTATTTGTGGTTGACCAGGAAATTTTGACTTGGTGATCAAATAGTTAGAACTATGGATTTGATGTTGGCCGCAAATTCAGGGCATTACGTTAACGTTAGCCTACATGGTGTCAGTGTAACGTAGCCTAGGCTTACACATATTACAAATATTTGGCACAGTCTCCTGTTTCAATTGTTTCCAGTATCATAGAAACGAGGGTGTTAAATTTGCAGTGACTACAAAATCCAACCTAATAACATTAGGCCTACCAAGGCATTGCGTTGGATGTTTCTCAATCTTCACTTGTTCTCTTTACGTATGTGGCAGCTAATCCATGTAGTGAAAAGATATACCCTTTTAAAAGGAGGCCTAAAGTTGTTTTATATAAATAGGATCGCTATGACCGTGATGTAGAGGGCAAGAAAGTATAATAGTCTCCCTCATGCGCTCATAACTTATTATCAGGTCTCTTGCTCATGATTTGCAGGTAGCAACTTACAAATGAGGTAGGATAGCCTATTGCTTGCCATAATGGTAATGAAAAACTAGTAAAATACTCAAATATTTAGTGTTAATCTTACTCAGCACTGAAACCTGTCAAACTTTGTTCAAAGTCCTTCATCACATGAATTAAGATTAAACTAATTTAATTTCTGAGCGCCACAAAGTCAGACCTCAGCAACTTTTTTTAATGTAAAATTGTTCTTAGGTCACATATCAATCAAATCATAACAACTGCAATGGTACCGTTTTTAAAATCATGTGTAGTACGCCTAAGTGTAATGTTTGTGTCTAAACATGCTTTAATGAGCTTACACTTTAATGAGCTGAATTTGAGCTTACAGTTCTTTCACCAACCTATGTGTTTTACATTAACTTACAAAAATAGATACTTTATCTTAGTCCTCAGATAGAGGAGGGTTGCTGCTTGCTCTGTTATGGTATTTATGTCCCTAACTGCATTGAAATGGTATGTTTATTGTTTAGCTGCCAGAATTTTAAAATGTCCAGGGGGAGAAATGTCCGGCCCCCCTCTAACATGAAAAAAAAGCCTGATTGTGCCCCCTCTTGCATGACGCCCCTGTGTGTGTGTGTTTGTGTGTGTGTGTGTGTGTGTGTGTGTGTGTTTGTATTCTAACCTTCAAGATGGAGCATGGATCACAAAGGCGGATGGTTATACAACCTGAAGATTCTTCAAGTTATGCAAACAGCTATTTAAGGCCCCCCTCTCCTCCCTCTCTCCCTCCTTCTCTCTTCCTCTCTCACTCTCTCTCCCTCTCTCTCCCTCTCTCACTCTCTCCCTCTCTCTCCCCCATATTCTCTCCTCCTGACAATCTCTCTTTTCATTACAGCTTTTGTGAATGTGTGTGTTAATTTCAGTGTGTGAACATGTAATTTGTGTGTAATTTGTGTGTGTTTATTTATTTTGTGTATGTAGTTGTGTGTATGTATCTGTGTGTGTTTGTGTGTGTCATTTGTGTGTGTGTGTGTGTGTGTGTGTGTGTTTGTGCGTGCGGTTGCTACATCCTCTGCCCCCTCATTAAGAAGGATAAATGCTGCTAATATTTCAATCATGCTTTTTTATGAACGCTCTGCTCTGTGAAAAAAACACATCAACCCTCTCCTCTCGCCCGCTCCCAGTGCGTGGATGCTGTTACTAAGATACCGCTGCACTGTTGCCATGGACTCACAGACAGAAAGGATGAACTTCTCCACCGCATCCTGAAAGGAGACACACTAAAGTGAGGCAGAGGCAACAGAGACGAGAAGAGAACGTTTCTGTCTTATTACCCACTGGCGTAACACACACACACACACACACACACACACACACACACACACAGACACTCTTTCACTCTCTCTCTCTCTTTCTCTCTCTCACACACACACACACACACTCTCACACACATATACTCTCTCTCTCTCTAATTTCTCACTGGGGTAACACACAAACATATCACTTTGGTGCATTTTTGGAATCATCATTAAGCTGCACTCTGGAGGCTGTGAGCGCCCATGAACATAATCAACATTTGCACAACAGTTAGTGCATTTCTCAAAACAATTAGTGCAAACTGCACCACATAGTGGATTACCTGCAAACATGCGTATCTTGCTCAAAAGGCGTTGTTTATGTCTCAAAAGCATGTATTTACAGTGCATATGGAAAGTATCCACAGCGCTTCACTTTTTCCACAATGGATTCAATTATTTTTTTTCTCATCAATATACACACAATACTCCAACACCCCGCAAAGAAGCAAGTGTTTGGAGTGTTTTGTGAATGTATAAAAGAATGAAAGACCATGAAATAAACCATTTACATAAGTATTCACACCTTTTGTTATGAGCTCTACTGCATCCTACTTCTATCAATGGTCCTTGAGATGCTTCTACAACTTGATTGGAGTCCACCTGTGCCTTAATGAATTCACTGGGCATTATCAGGAGAGGCACACATCTCTTTATATAACACACACACAGACACACACACACACACACACATCGCTTTGGTCTCACAGTTGATGGTGTATGTCAGAGTGAATACCAAGCCAAGTCGAGAGAATTGTCCGTAGACCTGCGTGACAGGGTTGTGTGAAGACACAGATCTGGGGAAGGATACAAGAACATTTTTATAGCACTGGAAGTGCCCAAGAGCATGGTAGCCTCCATCATTCTCAAATGGAACATTTTGGAACAACCAACAATCTTCCTAGATCTGACCACTAAGCCTAACTGAGTAATCTGGGACGAAGGGCGTTGGTCAGATAAGATGAGAGAAGTGTAAAGAAGGACAAAA
>NW_027468870.1:4006133-4018633 GCF_046254945.1 Alosa pseudoharengus
CTCTCTATTCGACCACATAAAGACCTCGGGATACTTCGGTTTGGCTTTAGGGACCCTCTACTCACTACCACGTAAGTGTTATGTTGTTTGGAACTGTAGAAGAGGTATAAAAATAGCGTTTTGTAGCGGCGAAATTGAAATGCCCTGCTCACTTCCAGGCTACGAGTTGTGACTGAAAACGGTACAATCGAACTTTCTCAAAACACATCCAAATGACATGATTTTGATGTCAACTCAACGTATGTACCCCCAATCATCCGTAAATCGATCTAAAGTGCATTTTATTCCGGATAATTCCTTTAATGCATTAGCATGGTCTTCCCTTGTCCTGGTCAGCTTAATGCATTAGCATGGTCTTCCCTTGTCCTGGTCAGGTTAATGCATTAATGCATTAGCATGGTCTTAGATGGATAGATGGATGGAGGAGTTTGGACGTGAGTGTTCTTTCAAGTGCCTCAAAGGAAGTACATTGTCAGTGGTCTTACAGTGTCTTGGAAACAATTAGAGTGGCACTCATTTGAATTTATGTGGATCATCAGCAGAGCTGCTCACAACAATATACGTGTGTGTGTGTGTGTGTGTGTGTGTGTGTGTGTGTGTGTGTGTGTGTGTACTGGTCTAGGCTATAGCTCAGGAGTGTGTGTTTGTGTTTGTGTGTGTGTGTGTGTGTGTGTGTGTGTGTGTGTGTGTGTGTGTGTGTGTGTGTGTGTGTGTATGTGTGTGTGTGTGTGTGTGTGTGTGTGTTTGTGTGTGTGTGCATCTGCACCCGTCTCCTCCATCTTGATGGTGCTAAAGCATTTCAGTGGGTTGTGTTGCCAAGCAACAGATGAACTCTTTTCTTTCAAGGAGTGGATGGGAGACCTTGATTCTTTTGGTTTAAAAATAAATGTGAACAACAGCAACAAGGTCTGAAAAAACCAGACAAGTGTCCTTCAAGTAAAAATGAGACACTTTGCACTCTGTACTTCTTTTTCTGTCTCTCTCTCTCTCTCTAACACACACACACACAGACACACACACACACACAGACAGACACACACACACACACACACACACACACACACACACACACACACAGACACACACACACACACATACACATACACACACAAACACACACACACACACTTCTGTCTTTTATATGCGGTTACGTAAGTTAACTTTTTAGACTTTTCTGCTCCAGAGAGCACAGAACTTGCATGGCTTACCATACACTATCAAATGCAACTTGCTTCTCACGTCATGCTCATACAATACAGTATATATTAATATTCATGTATACAGTTATTTGCATAACCTGACATTGGTAAGCTAGTCGAGTCTAAAGCTAGTTTTGAATTTCCCCTTGGGGATCAATAAAGTATCTATCTATCTCTCTATCTATCTATCTATCTATCTATCTATCTATCTAGTCCTTTACCAGTCACCTGCTTCCATACCTGCTGTACTGGTGCTGATCTGGTTCAGGAGGGCGTAAGTGACATTTCGACAACTTTACAGGACGGCCCAACAGGATGGTCCAAACGGAGGCCCAACTTTACAGGACGGCCCAACAGGAGGCCCAACTTTACAGGACGGCCCAACAGGAGGCCCAACTTTACAGGACGACCAAAACAACACCAACTGGTTCAGTGTGTTCAGTGTTCAGTTTGGTTTTCCACTAATGACTCTAAAATCCCTTTGAACATGTTTTTTATACTTTTGGCAGTAGAGAGAGCAGAGAGGGGATCAAGATCTCATGTGTCTCAATTTCGCCAAAAAACGTCACCCCTGTAGGGCTGCTGGTGCTCTGGGCTGGCAGGGCCTGGTTCAGACAGACTCTCCGCTAGAGATTATGTGGATTGGTCCGTGTGAATCACTTCGAAACGCTATTATGGATTCTCAAGAACTGCCAAGTAAACTACACACCTGCACTATCTTTTGAATCCGCCTTAATCCCTTTGCAGCTGGGCGTAACGGTGCGTGTGTGTATGTGTGAGTGTGCGTGCGTAACATCTGCCTTGCGCTCTGTCACGGTTGGCGTATAAAAGGCCTGACTCAGATGTCTCTGAAGGTTGCTGCAGGCTCGTATGGATGGCAATGTGCAACATGCCAGCAAAATGTCACCATAGCGACAGCTCAAATACCGCCACTGACCGGGTCAGTAGAGTCAGAGTCTCACACGGTTTCACAGTTTGCGTTCTGCATTGTTTACGTTCTATTTTTACCCAGAAGTTGGCGGTGACACGCTGCATAATTTAAATCGTGTGTTCATATGCTGTATGTCTGTTCCGCCAACTTTCGCCCAACATTATCAAGCATCTCTCGAAAGAGTTAAAAAGTATTTTCGTTGACAGCAATATTGACTGAGTTTCGGAATATACTGTATATTAAATGTAGTGGAACATATCAAAACGTCCTATTCGTGTCATTCTCTAAATTAAGTTGTATTATTCTAGTTCCGAAGGATCGTAGCACATCCGAGAGCAGACAGCATTCAATACATAGTTCATATTTTAACAGTTATGTGCTGTGTCTCAAAGCAGAGTCACGACAACGTGGGTTTATTGGATACTGAACATGGGCAAAACAAAAGCACAGGTAGCCTAGGCTACGGTAGATGACAGGGCTGATGGTTCCTAATTTCGCGCACAATGACTCCGATCTCTCCAAAACACTACCTGCCGTTATATTGTTGTTGGTTTAATTATGAAGTCATGTAGATAATTCCGTACGGTCATGTCTCTAAAATACAACAGTCTATCTCTACTACACTCCTCAAACCTTTTGATTGGCATTCCGATTGATTTGGGATCAGTGAAATATAGGCTAGTCATTTTTCATTTTGAAATCAGAATAATGACAAAATCGATAACGATTAAATAATGCCCGGTTGATGGTAAAAAGTGAGAATTCAGTCAGGAGCAAAGCTTCGGATCCTCCTCGCGTCCGATACCTGTGCCAGCGCACGCCGACACGAGCCCAGATCCAGCCACTCTGCGTGCAGTCTCCGCCCCTGCTCTCTCATACCCAAATCTGGCGCTCTGCGCTGCTGAGGTTTCCCATGGAAAACCTACGTCACTGGCAGAGATGCTGAGAACTAGAAACCGCTTTTTTCAGCCTATATAAAGAGCCAAAACGCCGGACTACAATCACTTTTGCGGATACTGAGTCCTGGAGATCAGTAACTGGCAGCGATCTCATACCCATATTTAACATAAGTTTACACAACATATGTCAGATTCAAACTGCAATGGAGAGCAGACGGTGAAACATAACTTTACTCTATACATCAGTCGAAAACTGCCCGAACCCCGTCCCGACTATACCTGAACGAGGACTAAAACTCGAGAAATGTATCGATCGACAAAAGGGGCTTCGAAGGCACGGAGGGACCAAATAAACGCGGAGATTCGTAACCTGAAAGAACTTTTGCCCATCTCCGATGCAGACAAGGCACGGCTCTCCTACCTCCACATCATGTCTCTGGCCTGCATGTACACGAGAAAGTCCGTCTTCTTTTCTCAAGGTAAATGAAACTCCTCTGATGATACCACACTTTATGACGTGATGAAAGATGAAAAAGATGACTGTAATAGGGTTACAATTGTTAACTGCTTGAGGAACTGTTTCCTTTCAACTTTTACCAACTTGACGTAGGGTGTCGTGCCACTGTCCAAGGTTCTGAAATGTGTCGCTGTCTGTGGTACTGCTGCCGGATTTACCCGGGAGAGGGCATGCGTGTTTTATTTGACAGAAAATTAGATTTAGTCAAAATGTTTTGAGGAATCCAGTGAAGTGAAATACATTCCCTAACTGAACCTATTCATTCATCACCCACTATCTTTCACAGAGATGGTGATGACGGCTCGTCGCGAGGAGCGTGGACACGGGAGCCTGCTGTCCTTATGCGAACTGTCGGAGCTGTTGAACGCGCTGCCGGGATTCCTGCTTCTCATCTCGAGCGAGGGAAAACTTCTCTACCTGTCAGACAACGTCGCGGAGCATCTCGGCCATTCAATGGTGAGGCATCAGACACATGCGTTTAGCTGCCTTTTACTTTTTAACGCCAACAGCCTACAATTCATTTTGCGAACCGGTCCCTCATCAGACCATAACTGATTAAATGTTCATTCGTGACTTTAGGTTGATCTGGTAGCCCAAAGTGACAGTGTATATGACATCATCGATCCCAATGACCATTTTATCCTGCGAAATAATCTCGTACCGACGACTGCAACAGATACAGGTAATTCCTCACATTTCAACCTGTTTCACAAACTTTTTTGTTTGACTGTTATAACAACCCGGAAAATGAGTAAATCTAGTTTTAATCAAACAAATTTTTTCTGTCACTGTACTAGATCGCCTTTTCCGATGCCATTTCAACACCTCCAAGTTCATTCGTCGCCAGGGAGCTGGAAACAAGCTGACGTTGGTGCGCGCGCGTTGCCTGTCGCTCCCGAATTCCGCCTCGTCCTACTGGTCCTCTAACCCCGTGTGGATGTGCTCGTGCTCACCCCTGGAGCCCCAGACTCCGTACCCCGCCACGCCTAAGAACCCCCTGCTGACGCCGCCTCCCGACCAATCTTTCTTCCTGGCGTGCTTCCACTCGAGACACGCGCGAGACATGAAACTGTTGGACGCGCACGACAGGTATGAGAACTCCGTGGAGTGCCGTCTCTCTTTTCTCATTTTCTCCTTTGTGTGCCTGATGACTTGTTTCTGTTAATTCTGTGGTAACGAGTGTGTATTAATTCTGTGGTAACGAGTGTGTATTAATTCTATGTCTGTGGTAAAGAGTGTTTATTAATTCTGTGGTAAGGAGTGTGTATTAATTCTGTGGTAAGGAGTGTGTATTAATTCTGTGGTAAGGAGTGTGTATTAATTCTTTATTCCTGTTTATCTTGACAGCATCAGCGTGTACCTGGGATATGAGGTGGAGGAGCTGCGCTCTCGCTCCTGGTACAGTCTGCTCCATCCCAGAGATCTGCCCCATGCCTCAGCAAAACACTGCACGCTATGTGAGTACAACACCACAATCACTTCTCTCCAATCCCCTTAACAGACACTGTAAACAGTAAACAGACACTGTAAACAGTAAACAGACAGCACAATAGCACCAGGTGAGGTGCTGACCAGGCTGGGTTCTCTCTCTCTCTCTCTCGTGTGCAGTGCGTGAGGTGGGGGAGCGGCGGGTGGAGATGGTGGTGCAGGTGGAGGCGTGTGGCGGCTCCTGGGTTTGGCTCTACATGGTGCTGCAGTTGGAGACGGGGGACCAGCCAATCAGCTGCCTCAACTACGTCATCAGGTAAAGCAGCGCCCCCCCCCCCACACACACACACACACACACACCACATGAGTCTTAATGGAAGTCCTTCACAATGGATTAATGATGTTTAAGAGACATGCATCCATATTAGGATCATGAGTTTGGGTGTGTAACTCTCTCTCCCTCTCCCTCCCTCTCTCCCTCTCCCTCTCTCCCTCTCTCTCTCTCTCTCACCCTCTCTCTCTCTCTCACTCCCTCTCTCTCTCCTCTCCTCTCCTCTTTCCCAGTGAGTCTGAGGCCTGGTCAGTGCGCCAGCAGCTGTCTTTGGAGCAGAGCCAGCTGGCGTTGTACCTGGGTGCAGGTGACGGCAGTGGTGGCGTGGGTGGCGTGGGTGGCGTGGGTGGTGGCGAGCCCCTGGGCCTGTCCTGCTGCCCGTCGGAGCCGCTCTCCAGCCCAGACCAGGTGTTCACGCCCAGCAGCAGCGGCCTGTCGGGCCAGTCCTTCGACTTCAGCCTGCCCACGTCCAGCCAGAGCTCCTCAGACGAGCTGGCCGGAGCCGGGCCCCTGGACCTCCACCTCCACCCCCACCACCAGGCCCAGCAGCAGATCCTCCACCCCCAGGAGGGGTTCACTCTGTTGGGGCAGTGGGGTGGGCACGCTGGGCCCCTCCTGACCCCTGCTGTCTCCTCTCTAAACCGACCCCTGCCCCCCCTGCCCCCCCTGCCCCCCCCGGCCATGCCCCCGCCCCAGCAGAAGGGGGAGTTTGTCTGCACCCCCCCCTACACCCCTCGCTTCGGGGGTGCGGGCAGCTTCCTGTTTGGAGACGAGCACTTTGGTCTGGACTCCTCGTCCTCCTCCTCGGGGGTGACGACGTGCGCCGGTGCTCTGGCTGGCGTGGCGGCGGCTGTGCCCGCCTCTGCCCTCTGTGCCCAGCCTCTCCTGAACTGCCCTGACCTGGGGCCGCCCCTGCCCCCCGAGTGCCCCGGCGCCCGTCAGAAGCCCCGCTACGGGCATCTCCCTCTGGGGCACCACCACGCGTCGGCCGTCGCTGGCGTCGAGTACACCACCATGGCTCTGCCCGAGATCCGGGGGCCACTGTATGTGGACGTGCCCCATGGGCACTACCCGGCGCCCCCCGAGGGCTGGCTGACCCCCGACGCCTCCCCCACCAAACAGCCCTTCCCCCCGGCCTTCTTCCCCCAGGACGGGGGCCGGCTGGAGGAGATGGAGAGGCTGGAGATCTCTCTGCTGGCCCAGTACATCAGTGCAGTGGCCGAGGGTTTCTATGACAACCCCCTGCACCCTAAACCCTCCGCCCCCCGCCCCATGCCCCCCCGCCGGTCGGTCCAGAGCGAGGCTGTGCCCGTCGGCCAGCTGTTCTCCGCTGGCGCGTGGCTGCCCACTGTGGACTTCCAGGAGGACATCTCTCTGTTTGAAGAGAGTATGGTAGTGGACATGTCTCCCCAAAACACCTCTTCCTCCCCACATCCACTCTCCTCCTCCTCCTCCTCCTCCTCCTCCTCCTCCTCCTCCTCTCCCCCTGCTCCCGGGACATGGCCTTCCCCCTGCCACTCTCAGGGAGCTCAGTCCCTTACTGGTGAATACCAGTTCAGTAGCGTCCAATCGGCGCGTCGTAACCACCCAGTTGGGGGCGGGTTCCTCGGAGCTGGCGTGACTGAGGAGGTTGCCATGGCTCCTAGTGGGGTGGACGTGGAGATGGAGGTGCTGGACGCAGCCGTGCTGTGCACGTCACAGTCCTCCGGTATCCCATCATCCCCTGGGGCAGCCGTGCCTCCTCCTCCCGCCACCGCCGCGCTCGCAGGCCCCGCCCCCCGACCGTCCTGCGCCCAGTCCCTCCTGGAGGAGCTGGTGTCCATGGAAACAGTGTTTGGGGCTGCTGCCCCGATGCCCCCAGCTGTGGGGCAACATCCTGAGTTGTATCAACTCCCTCACCACCCCCTGCATGGCATCTACCCTGGTGAGCATCACAGACATGCTACGCATTACATACATACGTCCCATATACACATCACATATACTGTATACATCACATATATACATTACATATATACATCACATATATACATCACATATACACATCACATATACATCACATATATACATCACATATATACATCACATATACACATCACATATATATATATATCACATATATACATTACATATATACATCACATATATACATGACATATATACATGACATATATACATCACATATACACATTACATACATCATATATCACACAGGTCATGTCATAGACACATTGTACACAGCATCCCAAATGCACATAAGCTGAAAGAGATTGACATGCTACTGCTATCTGTTGCCTGTGAAGTGATCTAATCATGTTCTGCTCTTTCTCTCTTCTGTTTTTCAGATGGGACCAGTGATCACACGTTGTGAAATAAGTCTATGACTTAATTAAGTATGGCATATTGCCGTCACTAGTGGAGCCACATTTCTCAGAAATCTTTGCTGTATAATATCTATACAACATGTATAAAGAGCCAAAAAAAGAACACTTTCTAACACGCTAGTTAAGAAACATTACAGTTTTTTAAAAAGCACATTTCTTGTTTGTTTATTGACTGAATTGAATGTCACTTGAGAAAAGAGGCACCGTGTCCGTATTCACTAATGTGAAGACTATCTATTGGATGCACTCCATACACTTGAGTGTGTGTGTGTGTGTGTGTGTGTGTGTGTGGATGCACTCCATACACTCGAGGGGAACTTGTTTGAGCTGGTTCCAAAGCCCACAGTGTTTCAAACACAAACGTAGAGTTGTCTACGCTTCAGTAAAGGATGATTCCTATGTTCTTGATATGAAATATACAATTATCTTGATTACAAGAAATATTTATGTCAGTGCAATTCTGTGTACAGTATATGAGAGTAACTATGTGATATTTGGACAATATATTTTATGCAATTTGCACCAGTATTTATTGACTTGGAGAGTTTATTTATTGCAATCCTATCAACTGTCTTTTTTTCTCTATTTAAAATGGATCAGTTTTATTTTTATTTTCTTCTGCTGCCACCTGAGGCGCATGGTTGCTAGTGTGTGTTGCTAGTGTGTGTTAGCCGTGTGTGTTGCTAGTGTGGGTTAGCCGTGTGCTGGTGTATCCTGCAGCATGTCAATGTGAAAACGCAGCCACTGGGCCTTCATTAAAGCTTACTGAGGAGTGTGAAGTGGTCATGTGGTTATTGTGTCCTCTCCTCTCCTCTCTCCTCTCCTCTCCCCACTTTCATCTCCTCTCCTCTCTCCTTCTCTCCTTTCTCCTCTCCCCACTTTATCTCCTCTCCTCCTCTCCTCTCCTCTCTACTCACTTTCCTCTCTTTCCTCTCCTTTCTCTCTTCCTCTCCTCTCTCTCTCCTTCTCTCCTCTCCCCACTTTCCTCTCCTCTCTCTCTCTTCCTGTATTTCCTCTCCTCTCTCCTCTCCTCTCTCTCTTCCTCTCTTTCCTCTCCTCTCTCTCTTCCACTCTTTCTCTCTCCTCTCCTTTCTTTCCTATCTCTCCTCTCCTCTTTCCTCTCTCTCTCTCTCTCTACTCTCACTCCACTCCTCTCCTGGCCATTATTCCTCCCTCGCTTCTCTCTTTCCCTCCCTCTCTACCATTCACTCGCTCCTCACTAGTCTCCATGGTTTCACAGAGCCCCGAGTTCAGAGCTGACGCATATGCTGACAGTTATTTTGCAGGCGCGCACACACACACACACACACACACACACACACAGACGCAACACACAGACACACTAGCAACAGACAACCTCACACATACACATACACACACACAGAGACACACATACAAGCATACCCTTGACTCATGGGCACAATCATCTTCCCACACTAAGCGGAAGCTAACAAAGCGCACGCACACACACACAAACACACACACACACACACACACACACACACTCCTGTTCAACCCACTCTTTCTTATTACACCAGCTCTTTCGCAGGATACTGTGCTTGATAATGCCATATAAGGCACTTCCTTTCTCACTCTCTCTGGTTGTATCATCCCTCCTCCACTATTTATCTATCTATCTTTCTATCTATCTATTTATCTTTCTTTCTATCTATCTATCTATCTATCTTTCTATCTATCTTTCTATCTATCTTTCTATCTATCTATTTATCTTTCTTTCTATCTATCTATCTATCTATCTTTCTATCTATCTATCTTTCTATCTATCTTTCTATCTATCTATTTATCTTTTTTTCTATCTATATTTCTATATTTCTATCTTTCTATCTATCTATCTATCTACAGTATCTATTTATCTATATCTATCTATACAGTATCTGTTATGTTATCGAGTTATCTATCACGGTAAATGATAAGCAAATGACCTTGTAGCTCAAATGTTATGTGATATTTCACTTCAGTTAACCTTATTTCATTTCCTGTTTTTGTTTTGTGTTTTTGGTTGTGAATGACATCAGTATGTCTGTCTGTCTGTCTCACTGTCTGTCTCTCTGTCTGTCTGCCTGTCTGTCTGCCTGTCTGTCTGTCTCACTGTCTGTATGTCTGTCTGTCTCACTGTCTGTATGTCTTTATCTCTGTCTGTCTGCCTGCCTGTCTGTCTGTCTGTCTGCCTGTCTGTCCATATGTCTGTTTGGGCATGTTCTGGTCTTGCCACACTGCTACCTGTTGCTAAGATGACGTTTGACATCTGGATGTATCCTCCACCCTGCTGCCACTGTGTTACTGTGTGATACACACTCTCTGTCTCTCTCACACACATACATGCACTCTTTCTCTCTCTAACACATACATACACACACAGACACACACACACACATGCACTCTTTCTCTCTCTAACACACACACACACACACACACACACACACACACACACACACATACACACACAGACACACACACACGCATAGACACACACACACACACACACACACACACACACACACACACACACACACACACGCATAGACAGACACACATGCACACACAGTGCACACACACACACACACACACACACAGACACACACACACTTCTCATCTCTCTCATGCTGTCCTTGTGCAGGCGGTGAAGAGGAGTAAAAATAGAGGACAGTGAAAAGGGCTAGAAGGTTCATGAGGAGGACTGAAGGTTCTCCTTCCTCGTCCTCCCTCCCCTTTCTCTCTCTCTCCCTCTCCCCTCCCACACACCCAATATCACAGATGAACATCCTTTCATCTATCTCCTTTCACACATCTCTGTTTTCTCATTCATATACCCCCTCACACTCACACACACACACACACACACACACAAACTCATTCATCAGGATCCTCTGAGTCATTTCTGTCTCATCATCCTTCAGCCACTCTTCTCTCCCTCGCTTCTGCATACTCCTCCTCTCTAACACACACACACACACACACACACACACACACACACACACACACACACACACACACACACAGGTGCACACAAACATTCTAAGAAAGCCACCCACACACACTTTTAACAAGATGGAAATGCAAATATCTCTCAATTTAGCCTGGAGTGTTTCTTAATTGACCTGTACCACACACTTGGGCACAATGCCTGGGCCTTCAAAAGGAGGATTCGAGACTAGCATCTACACCAACACCTGTAGCCTAGCAACACCTGTAGCCAGCTCCTTCAAAAGGAGGACTCGAGACTAGCATCTACACCAACACCTGTAGCTTCCACCTCAGCCCACTGATCTACTAGCCACTCTTGGTCTCTACAGCTGCTGATGTTGTAACAGTATATAAGTATATACAAGTATATAATATAAAAAACAACAGCCGATGGGGCATGAAAAATTCAACTCAAAGACAACAGCTGTAGATAGGCAAGCTGACAGAGGCAAGGCCACAGAACAGTGCAGCAGAGCTAAAATTACTGTAACAAACAAAAAATCAGAAATTGATGTAATAGCCCTCATGCTGTGCCAGAAGATGCTGCCACCTAGTGGTAGATTCGTAGAGTGGCACGCCTCCACAGTTTCAAAATGCTCATAATCACGATCCTGGGGTGTGTGGGTGGGTGTGGACTGAGAGTGCAAATGTGTGTGTGTGTGTGTGTGTGTGTGTAAAGTCTTAACTTGTCTATTCTGAAATAGCAACCATTTTAAAGCCAGATTTCATGTCCATTGAAGCCTGCTTTACATTGGATTAGTTAACACATTCCGAAATCGGGATAAATCACCCTTGCTATTTTTTTGGAGATCACCCAGGTCACGCACAATGCAGTTTTCCTCAGTCGCTTTGGTGCTTTTCTCACATCACTATTACAGTAATATTTGCACAGCAGTTAGTGCATTTCTCAAAACAATTAGTGCAAACTGCAAAACCTAGTGGATAACCTGCAAAAGCACGTCACTTGCTCAAAATATAGTCCGTTCCTCAAAAGCAAGTAATGCCAGTGAAACTGCCAGTGTCATCAAAATTAGAAGTCTTGACACCATCGTTTATGAACAAGTCAAATGGCTTTGTCATGTTTTCATTACGACAGTTTATGCTCTCAGTGTTTTCCCATGCAAAAAAAGGTCAGAACTCGGTGACACTACCTGAAAATGCTCAAGACAGCACTATACAGTAGGCTACTTGTACAGCCATTTGAAAACTACAGTAAAGTTACAAATTGCTGTTAGGGGAGTAATTGAGTACAAGACACTGAATATATACGTTTCACAATTTTACCGTATGCTCTTTGCAATTCTACAGCATTGTGACAGAATTTGGTAACTAGTTCACCAATTTTGTATGTAATGACTCAAGCAATGAAATGAAGACTATTCGTTTTATTGGGAACGACTATTCAGCATCCTATAAGTAGCCTATAGTTCATTTTGACTGACATGACAAAGCAACTGATACATGTTCAAAAGCATTTGCAATTTGTTCAGAGGAAGGAGAAATTGCTATTATGATGTGCACAAATGACTAAATGTTGTGGAGGTTGAACTAATAGTAAAAGCACCAAAGCGACTGAGAAAAATTGTAGTGAAATAAAACGCTGTAAGCAGGCTACTACCTTATCGATACAGCAGATGGCAGCACAGATTGCACAGACACAACAAGAAGAAGAAGAAGACCCGGAAGTAATAACAACGGAAATTGTTCTTTTTATTGGATAGTTTTTAGCCTTAAACTGCTGTAACTAAATATATGTCTTTCCAGTTGAGACCCACATATCGTAGTGTTATCTAATATTAGGCGTTCAGAAGAAAATTATGTGCCGT
>NW_027468870.1:4023633-4036133 GCF_046254945.1 Alosa pseudoharengus
ACTTACCCCTCTGTAAACTCTCTCCCTTTTCTCTCTCCTCTCCTCTCCTCTCCCCTCTCTCTCTCCCTCTTTCTCCTCTCTCCTCTTCTCTCCCCTCTCTCTCCTCCTCTCCTCTCCTCTCCTCTCCTCTCTCTCTCCCTCTCTCTCCTTCTCTCCCTCTCTCTCCCTCTCTCTCCCTCTCCTCTCCTCTCCTCCTCTCCTCTTCTCTCCTCTCCTCTCCTCTCCTCCTCTCCTCTTCTCTCCTCTCCTCTCCTCTCCTCTCCTCCTCCTCTCCTCCTCTCCTCCTCTCTCTCCTCTCCTCTCCTCTCCCCTCTCTCTCTCCCTCTCTCTCTCCTCTCCTCTCCTCCTCTCCTCTCCTCTCCTCTCCTCTCCTCTCCTCTCCTCTCCCTCCCTCTCTCTCTCTCCCCTCCACTCCTCTCCTCTCTCTCTCCTCTCCTCTCCTTTCTTCTCCTCTCCCCTCCCCTCCTCTCCTCTCCTCTCCTCTCCTCTCCTCTCCTCTCCTCTCCTCTCCTCTCTCTCCTCTCCTCTCCTCTCCTGCTGTAGGAGCTGCTGGAGCTGGCTGCTCGTGGCGGTCCTGAGTTGGCCCTGCGTCGGCGTGGTGCTGGCCCAGACGCGGGCGAGGCGCGTGAGCGGAGGGTGAGGCGGCGCGTGGAGCGCATCCTGAGGGAGGTGCGGAGCGAGTGTGGTGCTGGGGACAGCAACCCCTCGTCCGACGACGATGACGGTGAGTGTGACAAGGACTTCGGACCGAAACACAGAGTCCACTTGAGTTTGATTACTTCATACAGTACAGCACCATTAAAGGCCCTTAAATAGTTTGTTCTTCTTCTGCCGACTGCCCCACTCTGAGCAAAACAACCATACGTACAGTATGCCCCCCCTATGAGAAGGGACAATATGCTGAGGGGTTGGGTGGAGAAGGGGCAGCATGCTGAGGGGTTGAGTTGGGTGGAGAAGGGGCAGCATGCTGAGGGGTTGAGTTGGGTGGAGAAGGGGCAGCATGCCTGGGGGTTGAGTTGGGTGGAGAAGGGGCAGCATGCCTGGGGGTTGAGTTGGGTGGAGAAGGGGCAGCATGCTGAGGGGTTGAGTTGGGTGGAGAAGGGGCAGCATGCTGAGGGGTTGAGTTGGGTGGAGAAGGGGCAGCATGCTGAGGGGTTGGGTGGATAAATTGCGGAGTGTATTGGCAGAAAAGGTGTTAATATAACAACGTGTGTGTGTGTGTGTGTGTGCGTGTGTGTGTGTGCGTGTGTGTGTGTGCGTGTGTGTGTGTGCGTGCGTGTGTGTGTGTGCGTGTGTGTGCGCGTGTGTGTGTGTGCGTGTGTGCAGAAGTGGGCCCCTGGCTACGGAGCCCCCCGTCCCCCTCCTCTCCAACACTTTCAGTCCCCCTGAAGGTCCTGCCCAGCCTCTCCACACAGGACATGAAGACCAGAGGTGAGAGATGCCCCCCCCCCATCCCCCCCCCAAACTCCCCTCAACATCCCCCCCATCCCCCCCTCAACCTCAACCTTATTGTTGATGTGTTTGTGTTGTGATTGATGTGTGTTTATGTTATTGTTGATGTGTTTGTGTTGTGATTGATGTGTGTTTATGTTATTGTTGATGTGTTTGTGTTGTGATTGATGTGTGTTTATGTTATTGTTAATGTGTTTGTGTTGTTGTTGATGTGTTTGTGTTGTTGTTGATGTGTGTTTGTGTTGTTGTTGATGTGTTGTTGTTATTTACTCTGCAGATAAGGTGGAGTTGGGGGAGAAGGATCTGAGAGCTCTGCTGAGGAGACACAGAGAGAAGAGAAAACACCAACCAGTTAGTACCAAGCCCTGTCTACACACACACACACACACACACACACCAACCAGTTAGTACCAAGCCCTGTCTACACACACACACACACACACACACACACACCAACCAGTTAGTACCAAGCCCTGTCTACACACACACACACACACACACACACACACACACACCAACACCAACCACACACACCAACCAGTTAGTACCAAGCCCTGTCTACACACACACACACACACACACACACACACACATACACATACACACACACACACACACACACACACACACACACACCAACCAGTTAGTACCAAGCCCTGTCTACTCACACACACACACACACACACACACACACCAACCAACCAGTTAGTACCAAGCCCTGTCTACACACACACACACACACACACACACACACACACACACACACACACACACCAACCAGTTAGTACCAATCCCTGTCTACTCGCACACACACATGAGAGAGAGTGCGCATGAGAGAATGCTGTTTCTGCGTGGCCAGTGTGAGTGTGTACAGTAAGCTCTTGTCCATGCTGTGATGCTGTTGCAGGACCACCCCGACCTTGTGACGCGGGAGCTGCACCTCGGCGACATCATGTCTCGCGTCAACATCGGCAGGAAGGGTTCCGCCATGGGTGAGTCTCTGTGTTCAGTACAGGCTCCATGGGTGAGTCTCTGTGTTCAGTACAGGCTCCATGGGTGAGTCTCTGTGTTCAGTACAGGCTCCATGGGTGAGTCTCTGTGTTCAGTACATGCTCCATGGGTGAGTCTCTGTGTTCAGTACAGGCTCCATGGGTGAGTCTCTGTGTTCAGTCTCTGTGTTCAGTACAGGCTCCATGGGTGAGTCTCTGTGTTCAGTACAGGCTCCATGGGTGAGTCTCTGTGTTCAGTACAGGCTCCATGGGTGAGTCTCTGTGTTCAGTACAGGTTCCATGGGTGAGTCTCTGTGTTCAGTACAGGCCAGCAGAGTTCCCAGCAGAGTTCCCAGCAGAGTTCCCAGGTCCTCTCTCAGGTCCTCTCTGTTATTAGGCCTTCTCCAGCCACAGATAACTGGCTCCATTCTGGTTCACGCTGATGTTGAGCTGATCAGACCATTTCGACCAAAAATAAATCGGTTCGGAACCTGAAAAATTAGTTTGGAGCTGGTACCAAAAAGGTTTTTACAAAAAGGTCAGTTGTGCACGCAACACCCTTTGGCGCATCCTCTGTTATGTTTAAAACTGGTGCAGATATGGGCTGGTTCACCAGATACTATCAAGGTTCAAAGAATTCAGAACAGAACTGCTTCAAGAACTAGTTCTCTGTTGGTTGAAAAACGCGTTGCGTGTTGAGTCTGCCAAGAGGCCCAGTGTGTCACTGCACTAATGGACCAGCAGATGGCGCCCCATTTGCAAACACCACTCACAGGAGATGTCTCAGCCCTCTGATGTAATAATAGGGTCTGTCTCCGATTTAGGGCCCTTGAATCTAATGCAACTCAAATAGTAAACATTCAAATGTTTATACAGATTTTATATTGGTACTGCTGTGTAAAGTATGTGTGTATGAAATTAGGTGTTTTTTCTCGTGTGTGTGTGTGATTCTGACTGTCTGTGTATTTCTCGTGTGTGTGTGTGTGTGTGTGTGTGTTTATGACTGTCTGTGTTATTCTCATGTGTGTGTGTGTGTGTGTGTGTGTGTGTGACTGTGTCTGTGTAATTCTCGTGTGTGTGTGTGTGTGTGTGTGTGACTGTGTCTGTGTAATTCTCGTGTGTGTGTGTGTGTGTGTGTGTGTGTGCGCGTGTGCGCATGTGTAATTATGACTGTGTGTGTAATTCTCTTGTGTGTGTGTGTGATGTCCTTCCCATCAGCGCTGTTGGACCTGTCGCTGCCTAAGAAGCGTGCGCGTGAGGAGAGGAAGAGGAGGAAGATGCGGCCCACCATCAAGATGGAGGCCGAGGACCCGGCAGAGCTGCTCATGCCCACGAACACCAGCGCCACGGCCGGCCTCAGCGACACCCCTGCCGCACCCCTGCCCAGCGTCAAGGAGGAGTGAGGCCCCTTCCTTTCCCTCTTTCTCCCTAACAAGGAGGAGTGAGGCCCCTTCCTTTCTCCCTAATATGGAGGAGTGAGGCCCCTTCCTTTCCCTCTGTCTCCCTAATAAGGAGGAGTGAGCCCTCTGTCTCCCTAATAAGGAGGAGTGAGGCCCCTTCCTTTCCCTCTGTCTCCCTAACAAGGAGGAGTGAGGCCTCTGTCTCCCTAATAAGGAGGAGTGAGGCCCCTTCCTTTCCCTCTGTCTGTCCAGCAGCGCTGGCCACTGGCTCTGTCTCCCCTGAGGATCTCGAATGTTGTTGTAGAACCTGAAGGGTCATACCATATGTCTTGTAGCTGAAGGGTCATACCATATGTCTTGTAGCTGAAGGCTCATACCATATGTCTTGTAGCTGAAGGGTCATACCATATGTCTTGTAGCTGAAGGGTCATACCATATGTCTTGTAGCTGAAGGGTCATACCATATGTCTTGTGGAACCTGAAGGGTCATACCATATGTCTTGTAGAACCTGAAGGGTCATACCATATGTCTTGTGGAACCTGAACCTGAAGGGTCATACCATATGTCTTGTAGAACCTGAAGGGTCATACCATATGTCTTGTGGAACCTGAACCTGAAGGGTCATACCATATGTCTTGTGGAACCTGAAGGGTCATACCATATGTCTTGTAGAACCTGAAGGGTCATACCATATGTCTTGTAGAACCTGAAGGGTCATACCATATGTCTTGTGGAACCTGAAGGGTCATACCATATGTCTTGTAGAACCTGAAGGGTCATACCATATGTCTTGTGGAACCTGAAGGGTCATACCATATGTCTTGTGGAACCTGAAGGGTCATACCATATGTCTTGTGGATCCTGAAGGGTCATACCATATGTCTTGTGGATCCTGAAGGGTCATACCATATGTCTTGTGGATCCTGAAGGGTCATACCATATGTCTTGTGGATCCTGAAGGGTCATACCATATGTCTTGTGGGAGTTTATTCAACAGCAGCAGAGAAGATCACTATACACTAATATTCCCAGGCTCCATCATTGCCCCTACCTCTCCTCCTCTCTCCACCTTTCCTTTCATCCCCTTCTTTACTCTCCTCCCCTCTCCTCTTCTTTCTTCTCTTCTCTTCCCTGTCCTCCTCTCTCTCCTCTCCTCCTCTCCTCTCCTCCTCTTCTCTCCTCTCCTCCTCTCTCTCTTCTCTCCTCTCCTCCTCTCTCTCCTCTCCCCTCTCCTTTCCCCTCTCCTCTCCTCCTCGTCTGATGTTATACTCTGTGTGTTTTCTGCCTCTTCCCCCCCCCCCTCCTCCTCTCTCCTCTCTCTCCTTCTCTCCTCGTCTGATGTTGTGCTCTGTGTTGTCTGGCTCTCTCTCAGGCCCATGGAGGAGTCTCAGAGCAGTCCAGCCTCCTCACTCCTCTTCTTCTCTTCCCTCCCCTCTTTCTCCTCCCCCTCTCCTCCCCCCTCTCTCCTCCTCTCCTTGTCTGATGTTGTGCTCTGTGTGTTGTTTGTCTTTCTCTCTCAGGCCCATGGAGGAGTGTCAGAGCAGTCCGGCTGCAGTGGAGGAGATCGCTGTGAGCTTCTTCCACCTGCTGGAGAACCTCCTCAGACAGGAGAGCCTGGCCACATCTGCCCTGGTCATTATCACCGTTTTCTTATTTAGTTCATTACTAGTACTTGTACTTTTATTTGTTATTATTATTATTATTATTATTATTATTTTGGCTATGTGACTTCTTTAAATTGTTCATTTTAATGTTAATGTAATGTTTACCGATGCTTATACTACAGATGTCATTGTAACTTGCTTTCTGTACACTGTCACTGATGCCACTACCACTGCTACCTTTAAATGTACAGTTTATGTTCAAGTTCATAATATGTTTGTGTGTGTGTGTGTGTGCGTGTGTGTGCGCGTGTATGCGCGTGTGTGTGTGTGTGTGCGCGTGTGTGTGCGTGTGTGTGCGTGTGTGTGCGTGTGTGTGTGTGTGTGCACGTGTGTGCGCGCGCATGCGTGTGTGTGTTCCAGCTGGAGGAACGTATTCAGCAGTGGCAGACATCTGCAGCCAGTACACTCAACCCCTGGTTCTCTCTCGCCCCCTGCTGGTCTGAGTTGGTACAGCCGGCACTACACTTCCTGGCTGGAGAGAGCAAGCGTGAGTTAGAATGAAAATCCCCTCTGTTGGCGTTAGTGACCCCTCTCCCCCACTCACTCCCTGTTGGCATTAGTTTACCCCCCCACCTCACTCTCTGTTGGCATTAGTTTACCCCCCCCCATCACTCTCTGTTGGCATTAGTTTACCCCCCCACCTCTGTTGGCATAAGTAACCACCCCCCCCCACCTCCCTCTCTGTTGGCATTAGTTTACCCCCCCCCCCCCCCATCACTCTCTGTTGGCATTAGTGACCCCCCTCCACTCTCTGTTGGCATTAGTGACCCCCCCCCTTCACTTACAGTTGTTGCCATAGCAATAGTACTTAAACAGAGTAGCTGGGTGTGTCTCTATGTCTGCCCATTGTGTAACACTGTTTCTGAGGGTGATTTTCATGGTCATTCTGTTCTAATTAGTGTATTTAAATTGATAGTTGATTGGTTAATTGGCTGTTGTCCCTCCCTCCACAGCTGGTGTGATTGGCTTACCCAGCGGCTTCACCCCGTTTGTGGAGTTCCATGAGCACTCGCAGCAGTGGAAGTGGCTAGGTAAGAAAACGCTGAGTCATGGCTACCACCCTCTGCATCCATCACCTCTGTCTCTGTCACGGCTCCTACACAGCTAGGTGCGTTGCAGTGCTGGAGGCGCATCCCATTCACTTTACATGGGCTCACGTCATCCGTTGCCCAACTGAATTGTGGGTCCGTTGCGTCACGTTTCTCCCGTTGCTCGCTTTGAGAAGTTCCACTGTTGCTGCACCGACAGACAGCACCGGCCAATCGACAGATGGCACCAACCAATCAAATTACGGTTATACTTCAAGTCATTTGCATAGCTACCGTCGGGAACACCCACTGGCATGCGTTGATGGAACGCAACTGTGTGTAGAAGCCGTCAGAGCTTTTGCTGACTCTGCAGTTATTGATGTATAGTAAGAGTACTGACCAATAACAATGTGTGTGTTTGTGTGTGTGTAGCTCCCGTGCAGGATGGGGAGAAGGATTTGAGTGCACTATGTCAGCTGTGGTTGGAGTCCAAGGACCACATAACCAGCAAGGTAGAGCCAGTGTCTGTCACATGACACGTGTTCATTTCCCATGGAGCCAGTGTCAATAGCAAAGGCGTGTGCCAAATACCATAAACACAGTAGCAAATTATTAGAGCCATCTGGGAGTAGAGTTGACTCCTCATTTGTAGTCAGTAATGTTTTGTGTTTAATGTTTTGAACTGAATACTACTGAGAGATTCGCTTTGAGGTTTTTCCCTGTTAATTTACGGCCACATCAGAGGTCATTCATGTTGTTTATTTTCCTTGCTGCAGGAAGGAGACGAGGCCGCAGACGGGACACCACCAGCCCCCAGAGTGTAAGAGAGAGCTATCACCTCTAGCCCCCCCTTCAGGAGAAGCCTGTGCTAGCAGTTAGCGCTCTGCCTGTGCTAGCAGTTAGCGCTCTGGCTGTGTTAGCAGCTAGCACTCTTGTTCCAGTTTTATGATATGCTCCACCTGTAGTAGAAGTTAGCGCTGAGCCAGTTCCTCCTATAGTATCACTCATAGATGCACTCTTGAGGTCACAGGGCGTCTGTGTTGGTAACTAGAGTCATATGGGCCCTGACCCCTGACCCGTGACTGCTTTAGTGCACCACTAGAGGGGCAGCAGAATGAGTCAGAGCAGGCCGCTGTCCATGGTACCTAAACCTGGCTGACCTGCCGAGAAGACGCCACGTTCAGACATGATGGACTACATTCACATGCATTTCAGTATTCCGGTTATTAGGCTTACCCAGATTTTGATCCTATTCAGGATATGGTGTTTACATACACACAGAGAATTATTGGTTATTAATATTCCTGTATACATGATTAATACTAGTATCCCAGTTACCAACAATAATGTTCTGTAAGCACACCATATCCTGGTTTCTAATGCAGTGGCATGCATTAGAAACCGAGATCAGGTGTACAGTATACATGAAACAGTATCCTGGTTTCCATCTAGCATAACCACATGTAAATGTTTACATGCGCAAACACAAAACCAGGATACTTCAAAATCGGATATTGGATAACAAATATATATATATATATATATATATAAAGACAAAAAATTGTTTAACCTAGTTTTTATTGTATATTTTGATAACATTTGAAGTGATTATTTCGTCTTTATGACAAAAACGGCTGGTGGTAAAGTTCTGAGGCTGTCACTAGAGGGAGTCCTTGCACCACTGGTGGTATGTGTACTACTGTTTGAGAACCACTGCGCCATAGTCTCCCACTGTGTTTTGGGTGTTTGTCGGTGGATTGTCTGTTACAGAATATAATCATATATAATAATTGCAGTGATGATGATAAAAATAATAATTACGATGGTAATAATAATAATGTAAAATAGATTAAAGCTTAATAATTGAGTTATGTCCTGTATGCTGACCCCCTCCTCCTTCCTCTAACAGATGGACGGACTACGTGGTGAGACCCAGCACTGGAGAGGAGAGACACATCTTCCAGGAGCAGGTCTGTCCATGTCCACCCCCACACACACTACACACACACACACCCCCACAGCTGCCTGCTGTGTCTGTCTGTGTGTCTGTCTGTGTGTCTGTAGCTGTCTGTGTCTGTTGGTGTGTCTGTCTGTCTCCCACAGCTTTCTGTGTGTCTGTCTGTGTGTCTGTAGCTGTCTGTGTGTCTCTCTGTCTCCTACAGCTGTCTACCTGCTGTAGCTGTCGACCTGCTATAGCTGTCTTTATATCTGTCTATCTGTCTCCTACAGTGTGTGTGTGTAGTGTGTGTAGTGAGTGTGAAGTGTGAAGTGTGTAGTGTGTGTGCATGTACTAAAGCTCCCTCTGACTGTGCTACAGGAGCAGCAGCGCTATGATCAGCCCCATAAGGCCTTCACCTACCGCATGCACGGCTTCGAGTCGGTGGTGGGGCCCGTTAAAGGCGTCTTTGACAAGGAGACGTCTCTGAACAAGGCCCGCGAACACTCCCTCCTCCGCTCCGACCGGCCCGCCTACGTCACCATTCTGTCCCTGGGTGAGTAGAGTCTGTGGGGTCAGTTCAACTCTATGGGCTCAATTCTACTGAGGGGTCAGTTCAACTCTACTGAGGGGTCAGTTCAACTCTACTGAGGGGTCAGTTCAACTCTATGGGCTCAATTCTACTGAGGGGTCAGTTCAACTCTACTGAGGGGTCAGTTCAACACTATGGGCTCATTACTACTGGGGGGTCAGTTCAACTCTATGGGCTCAATTCTACTGTGGGGTCAGTTCAACTCTATGGGCTCAAGCTTACTGTGTTTGAAAAACTAAAACTTGCACTTCATAAGAGAGTAAATGATCGTGTTGGTGTTTAATGCGTAATAAAATAAAATTAAGTAAATGCTGGCTTGGTAGTAAATGTGGATATATGAGATATTTAAGGTATTTGATAGTGAAAAACACTAGATATTAGTATGGAGATTTGTTTTGGAGTGGAACAAATAGGACTAATGGTCTGTGTGTGTGCGTGTGCGTGTGTGTGTTCTCTCCTCAGTGCGAGACGCTGCAGCCAGGTTGCCCAATGGGGAGGGTACGCGTGCAGAGATCTGTGAGCTGCTCAAGGACTCCCAGTTCCTCGCCCCCGATGTCACCAGTGCACAGGTCTCTACACACACATATATGCAGACACACACACACACACAACTCAACACATACCTTCAGCATGTCAGTCAGCATGTAAACAGTCAAGTCACTCAGCTCTGCCTCATCTATCTGTGTGTGTGTGTGTGTGTGTGTGTGTGTGTGTGTGTGTGTGTGTGTGTGTGTGTGTGTGTGTGTGTGTGTGTGTGTGTGTGTGTGTGTGTGTGTGTGTGTGTGTGTGTGTGTGTGTGTTAGTCGTACTTAACTGAAAATGGATGTGGTGGTGATTATGTCACTAATTTTCACTATGTCACTAAAGACCTTGCAGACTGCTGTTCATTTCTTTGAGTTGTCCGATACATCATCTGTGTAGCCAAACATTATTACGGTATGTTTTGGTATAAAGGTAGAGCTTCCAGATGTGCAAGTTACCTCAGTCTGTCTCTTGATCTGCCACTTGCTGCTGGTCTGTCTCGTCATTTGGTAACAATGACCGGTTCGCTTGCATGACGCATGCAACAGCACCTAAGCAGATTTTCTAAAATCGTAAAGTTAACTCCTTAATATCTATGAAAATGTGCTCTTCAGTCAATTGTCTTGAGATCCCGACTGCCATTGTAGACATGCCTAGTTAAAGTATATTTTCAGTTTTCTGTTCCTTAAATCTCAGTTTTGAATTCTATAGTGTGTGTGTGTGTGTGTGTGTGTGTGTGTGTGTGTGTGTGTGTGTAGGTGAATACTGTGGTGAGCGGTGCTCTAGACCGCCTCCACTACGAGAAGGACCCGTGTGTGAAGTATGACATTGGCAGGAAGCTGTGGATCTACCTGCACAGGGACCGCAGTCAGGAGGAGTTTGGTGAGTCTTACTGCTGCCCGCTTCACGACACTCCAGTGTGTATAAAGCCCTAATCAGCCTGAGTGTGTGTTGTGCACCTGTGAGTGTGTGAGACATACAGCTGTGTGTGGGTGTGCGTGTGTGTGTGTGCGCGCACCTGCGAGTGTGTGAGTGCGAGCACAGACATATATACACCTGTGTGTGTGTGTGTGTGTGTGTGTGTGCGCGCGCACCTGCGAGTGTGTGAGTGCGAGCACAGACATATATACACCTGTGTGTGTGTGTGTGTGTGTGTGTGCGCACCTGCGCACCTGCGAGTGTGTGAGTGTGAGCACAGACATGTATACAGCTGTGTGTGTGCATGAGTGCGTGCTTGCACGCATGTGTGTGCTAACAGCTTTGTTTTTATTTTCAGAGAGGATTCACCAGGCCCAAGCAGCAGCAGCTAAAGCCAAGAAAGCTCTGCAGCAGAAACCCAAACCAGCCACTAAACCTGTGAGTGTACACACACACGCATGCGCACACGCACACATGCACACAGACACACACACGCATGCGCACACACGCACACGAGCACACGCACACATACACACACACACACACACACCCGCACGCACACATACACACAGACACACACACGCATGCGCACACACACACACCCGCACGCACACGAGCACACGCACACATACACACACACACACACAAACCCGCACGCACACGAGCACACGCACACACACACACACACTCACACACACACGAAGGCTCTGCAGCAGAAACCCAAATCAGCCACTTTACCTGTGAGTGTACACGCTCGCACCCAAGAGAACAGCGAGATGAGTGAAGTATATTGATGACTCTTGCTGAAGCTTCTGATTGCTGCTTGTGTGTTTGTGAAGTATATTGATGACTCTTGCTGAAGCTTCTGATTGCTGCTTGTGTGTTTGTGAAGTATATTGATGACTCTTGCTGAAGCTTCTGATTGCTGCTTGTGTGTTTGTGTTCTGCAGAAGGGTGTGGGTAAAGAGGCGGGCACTAAGACCCCGGGGACGCCTGAGGCTGGTCAGAGTGGCAGTGGCGAGGGGGGTGCCCTGCCCCCTCCCCCCACCACCCCCTCCAGCACGCCCAAGTCCCCCCTGCCCACCGCGACCCCCACCAAGGCTGGCATCCCGGACACCGTCAAGACCAGCCCCAGGTGAGCTCCACCTTCACTCCACCCACACTGCGTAGCACACCAAACCTACCATCACCAAAAATCACCAATAAACCTTCACAATAGCTTTCTCAACAGGTAGCTAACAACCTGTTGCTATTTGTAGCTCTCTTAGCAGGGTAGCTAACTACCTGTTGCTATTTGTAGCTCTCTTAGCAGGGTAGCTAACTACCTGTTGCTATTTGTAGCTCTCTTAGCAGGGTAGCTAACTACCTGTTGCTATTTGTAGCTCTCTTAGCAGGGTAGCTAACTATCTGTTGCTAGTAGCTCTCTCAGCAGGGTAGCTAACTATCTGTTGCTAGTAGCTCTCTCAGCAGGGCTAGCTATCAGTTGCTATCTGTAGCTCTCTCAGCATGGTAGCTAACTATCTGTTGCTATCTGTAGCTCTCTCAGCAGAGTTGCTAACTATCAGTTGATGCTGTTGAACTGAACTGATAGATGCTACACAGGATTCTCCATATTGCTCCATATATTATCTTTATGAAAAGTAAAGTAAAATGACTGCTGACACTAAAGATGTACTTTCTCCCCCCCCCCCCCCCCCCGTAGTGTCCTGCTGGTGTCCCCCCCCTCCATGCCCCAGCTGGGGACCCTCCTCTCTGCCGGCCCTGCTGGAGCTCAGGCCTCGCAGGCCTCTCCGCAGCCTGGGGCTCGAGTAGTGAGCCACCCCGCGGCCGCAGCCTCTCTGCCCCAGGTGCGGGTGGTGACGGCCCAGCCGGGGCTCCAGACCTCCGCCGGGCAGCAGCAGCAGCAGGGGCACACGCTGGTCCACTCGGCTCCGCAGCACATCAGGGTGCCCGTCAGCGTGGCGCACAGCAAGGGCATCACACAGGTGCCCACCGCCA